>NW_026918152.1:0-13818 GCF_032062105.1 Saccostrea cuccullata
GTTGACGTTGTTTAAGGACCCACGATACATCAACTGACAAAATTTGATGATCATAAGCCTTAAAGTTTCCAAAATATGCCTTCAATTCAATTTGAAAACAAATGCCCGCAAAATTTAAAAGTAGGTAACTGACCTTTTTTTTACAGGATGTGAAGTCCTAAGATGCATCAACTTACAAGATTTGATGATCCTAGTCCTTATAATAAGCAAAATATAAACCTTTTTATTAATTGTAAATTTAGGTCAATTTTGAAGTGACCTTGAGACCACACCCTTTACCCCGGGGAAATTTCCCCCTAATTTTATATCTTAACATATCCTGATCCGTGTATGTAAGTTTGGTGAAAATCTGCTTGGTGGTTTGTAAAGAAGATTTTTTAGAAACCCAGTACTTTTGGTTTTGTTTTCCTGATTATCTCCCCTTAATTAAGGGTCTCAATCCCTATTTTCCTATATATGGTAGTCCTTAGGCCATGGATACAATGTGACAAATTTGAGACTGATTGGCCAAGGGGTTCTTGAGTTATGGCCCATATTCTATAAATTCCACACCGTACAAAGGGCCCAAAGCTTAGCTTTTTTGAGCCTTTGGCTAGAAGAGCTAAAAACCTACTATGAAGTGTAAACTAACTAAATAAACTATAAATTTTTAAATTGCACTTTTGGTCTAAACTAAAGTACCTGCAGTGAACTGCCTGGTCCATCTAGTTTGGCTTCATGGCTGACAATTTTGTTCCTAAAATCCACTATCGATGTCACATTTTGGGGGACACCTTTATCTGGCCATGCGGTAAAATGGAACTGCGTCAAGGCCTTTGTGCCCCCGTTCTAAGATGAAAATGTCAACTAAAACTATGACATTTTTCACCATTGAAATAGCATTATATACTTTAAAAGACTGATTTTAATAGTATTATCTACTTCAAAACATTTTGATGCGATATTTTCAATATAATGAATTGTCTTTTTTTAATCAATAAACCTTTTCGTTTAAATTCAGAATTTTAAATAACTTTCTATTCCAAAATATCTTTAGTTATTACCTAAAGAAGAATTCACAATATTAAAACAGAAATAACTTTCTTTACGGAAATGCTATAAATGTTTTACATTAATAGTTTTCCAAAATATAGTACATTTCTCATTTAACTTTGGATTTTCAGTAAGGCCTGATTTTCTCAAAACTACTATTAACATCTCTCAAATGGCAAATAGATTCTCATTGAATAAGAAATTAAAAACCCCAGCAACTTTAAATTTAACTTTAAATGAATGAATGTGTAATAACGTAACTGACAATACCACATCTTTACTGAAATCCAAGGATAACCGAGCATTGTACTAAGAAGAAGAGATTTACTGAAAATACAAGATCTAGACCCTAACTACCGTTGAAAAATAAAATCTCGAACAGTGTAGTCGCTGTGATGTCTTCCTTTAATAATTTGACTCAAAATGACCATATGACTCTTCTTTGTCTGGCCAATACTTCTGACATTTAATCTACAATGAAGATTTCAATGTAAGGTAACTTTCATGAACATTTAAAAATGTACTAAACCTTCGATGAATTTCAGTAACATCTATTTCGTTTTCCACGAGATTCGTAAGCATAACAATTTTCCCACAATTCTGCTGCCATATCATTCTCCAAAAATCATAGACATTTTCAGGGGTAAATGGATGGAAAATCAGATGCAAAATGGAAAACTTCTCAAAATATAAATTAGGTTTTTTTTTTATAAGTTAAAAAATGGAATTCAAAATATATCAAACTGCAAAACAATCAAAACCTCCCCTGACAGCTATATATTCCTTCTTTTTTCAAATCCCTATAGTAAAAAAAAGAATTATATGAAAACTCAATTATTTGATTAAAAAATGGGAACATCAGAATATTTTGATTACCTAATGTATTTCATATCAATTGTTGTGTAAATTTCAGAATGGTTTAAATTTTTTTTTATTTATAAATTTAGATATACTGTAACCACAAAGGACATTTTTTTTATCCCGTTCACAAAACAAGCGTTGATAAAATCTGTGTTTTCTTTTCCCCTTTTTCTACTTTAGAATAACTGGGGTAAGTGTCTACAAAAAGAATAAATATTAATTAAACGATCAATGTGTGTACCATTTTTAAACTGTCAAACTGAAAATCGACAGAAATCGACTTAAAAGGATACATTTTCTTGTATCTGTTTCGAGATTTGTTTGTGGTTTAAAGCCTCCTTGCATGACTCTAAAAACCATTTGGTATGCTCTATCCGAAAAAAATCAATTTAAAACGAACATTCGGTTTTACAATAACCGGGTATATTTTCGTGATGCTTACTTATCCTCTTAATATAAGACACTACAAATAACCTCAAATTCCTTGTTAAGTTCTCCTCTGGATTTCTTTTCCTGAACATTTTCCCAAAGTTGATCTACAGGGACAAGAGTTATCTTCACGTTATAATAGTCCGACTCAGCAGGTGTTGGTATCTCGACTTTCTACGTCATTAGGATCGAGTTATTAAGAATGCTTGCGATCCACGGAGGTTGTATGGTGAGATCTCCGAATACAATGACCGTGTCTGAACTTCTGGACTGTTTTTTTGTTGTTTTTCTATAATTATTACATTTTAAATGAATTTCATTGAAAAAAATGTCTTAAAATTACATAACCCCCTTAAAATTGCAATTCTTAGTTTATATTAATTTAGTATTTACCATTAGCATAAATCCGATCCTCCTCGTTTAAACGCTCAGTCAGTCTTATATATTTTCCACAGAAGGCATAAACTTTTTTGTTTTTCTCGCAAGTTTCTGAACATTAACAATTTAAAACAATATTATTGTTGAGTCGAGAAATATATAACATTACTGTAAATTTGAACGAGAGAGAGAGAGAGAGAGAGAGAGAGAGAGAGAGAGAGAGAGGGGGGGGGGGGTAACCTTCTTAAGCAATCCAACAGTTAAAACAAGTGCCACCAGAAGTATCCTCCAACCAACACAAATACGTACATCGAAGTATCAGCAGCATCTTCTTTTTCTTTAAAAAATACAAAAATTATTACCTAAAGTAGCATAGCAATGTGAGTTTGTGCAATATTAACCCAATCTTGAAGTTAACATTATATCAATGCGCTACTCACGTTGACTCATTTCACAATTTTCTCCAGAAAAACCTTCTTGACAGCCTTAAGACATTCACCACCAATATCACAAAGTGACCCAACACATGTTATACTACATTCCATATCGCATTGGATTCCATAAAATCCTTCCTCACACTTTGTACAATTTCCAAACTTTTGATCACATATTACAATTTTTCACAGGACAGGAACTTTAAATGGTCACCATAAAACGAACTCTTACATCCATTAATACACTTTCCATTGTCTCCACATTCGTCCTTACATTTACATTACATTGACATGTCCTGCCTGACCAGCCCTCGTTACAGGAGGTACAGTAATCTGAGGCATTACAGGTCAAACTCCTGGAGGGCAAAAGACAAATTTTTTATAGAATCCAGGTTTGCAGGAAACTTTTTAATATGAGGAACAGATATAACAATTTGTATAAAAGCAAGGATTACAATATCGTCCATAATACCCAGGTGAACACTGGGTACAATTTTGTCACTATAACAATGATCACAGTTTTCTCTGCATTCTTAGAACATCCTACCCCCTACTTTCTATTTTTACAACCGTATGTACAAATCCCATCCATGTTACACAAATGATCGATGCAATTTTTTTCTTCCCTGCACAAATCTCCAGTAAACGTGGATTTGCACCGAGTACATTTGATTCACTCGCACATGCTAAACAATTAGGTGAACAAGTCTGACACTTCTGATCCTGGTCTAGATAGTAACCTTCGTCACATTTCTTACACAAAAATTAACCAGACACACTACATTCTAAACAATATTTTTCAGAACATTCCTCTGCAATTCATACCTAACCATCCTTCTTTACATCCACCGGTACATATCCCCTCCCTTTGACAGGTATCTGATATGCAATTTTTCTGCAGGTTTTTTCAAATTTTCACCATATTTTCCAGCACTACATTCATCACACCGGCCTGTTTTTTCGCATTCCTTTTTCCCCCCACATGTCTCAGGACTGTTAATTCACACTGTTCACCATACAATCCTTCAGCCCCGATGGACATTGACCATTTAAAGTACAAGTGGCACAATTTCTACTGCAGGGTGTTTTGCAATCCCGTCCCCTAAATCCGTCTTCACACCCATCTTCACAGAGTCCAGACAGTTTCAAACAGTTTCCATTTTTGATTTCTGGACGGAGTGTTACAGTTTGGGGCCCTAAAAACCAGTATAACATTCTTGACATCCAATGACATTGTTACAGTTATATGGATGACAATTCAAGCACTTTATGCTACAGTTTTTCCTAAGTACCCGCCAAACATTTTTACATCCGGGTCCCTTAAACCATCAGGGCATTGTCATCCTAAATATCTATTACAGGAAGGACTTTTTTGTTGAAGGACATCTGTCA
This sequence comes from Saccostrea cuccullata, assembly GCF_032062105.1. NCBI lineage: Eukaryota > Metazoa > Mollusca > Bivalvia > Ostreida > Ostreidae > Saccostrea > Saccostrea cuccullata. The sequence goes on from NW_026918152.1 coordinate 4,527, forward strand.
CAATTTTGTCCATACCAACCAGATTTTCAACCCGATATACAAACTCCTGTAAGTCCGTCACATGATTGTCTAAATTGGAACATCTTCTGTCACAGAATTTTCCGTATGTTCCCTGGCTACTTTGGAAATGAAATATATTGAAAATTAAAGTAGTTTCAGTGTAATTATATGACTTTTTTCAATTTGTGAGATAGTTTTTGATGCATTCACTTTAAATTTGTACACTCTGTGCTATTTAACACAATTATACTTTTTTTTTTAAAAAATCATTTTGAATCATCTAGAATCATTAGTATTTAAACAAAAAAGCTCAAGGGTGTTCACGTTCAGCTGAGCATAAACAACAATGTAAAGGTTACTATTTTTTAAAAAATATTTTTTTTAGATTATTTACTATTCAAATAGATACTGTAAACGTACTTTTTTCCACGGGGTCATAATTCCGCGGAATCTCAATTTCTGAAACCGCGTACGCAGATTTTTTTTAAGTCACTTAATGCCTTACATTTATATTAAGTTCGCTTGGACAAATTTCCGTGGAATATTTGTGACCGGTAATAGCGTTAATTAATACCACGCAAAAAGTATTCTACAGTAACTTGAATTGTATAACCTGCATGAAAGCTGTTACGCCTTCTGAAATATATTTTAGGATATTCATTTTACAATATTATTGAAAGTGTAGTTTTACTGCATCTATTTTTTATTCACAATAGCATTGTTTGCAAAAAAAAAGAAAAGAAATAAGTATCTAGTGTATTTGTACATAGCAGTCAAATCAATTGTACTTACCATAAACTTTTTCTTCATAAAGATTTAAACTTCCCCCGCCGACCTTCCTGATGACTACCGAATCTCCGATCATTATTTGATCACAAGATAAATAAGAAATTTAAATTTTTCCTTTGGATTGAAAGGAAAATTTTCACAAATTACAACTGTCAGAGTGGTTTCAGTAGAGTTTTTCACATAAACTTCATAACGAGCTTTAAATTGACCTGCAAAATGTATAAAATTTATTTAAAAGCATTTTTAAAAAGAGGAGGACATTAGCTGACTAAGCAAAGTTTAAAATTTACAAAACCACAGAAACAATCTAAAATTTTCATTCTTCTTTGGTGGTAAATTAAATAAAATGACCTTTTTATTGATTGAACATATATTTATATCATAGTAAGATTAATTATTCTTTAATTCAAAATTAAAATATAGAATAATTTTGAATAACAATATACCAATTGTCAAAAGTGAAGGTAAAGACACGGTAACAAACAGGGATCAATATCAAAGCTTTGTAATGAAAAAGCTTTTAAAAGGACAAAAAACAACAACAAAGGATATCTGGACCAAAAGCTGTCTTCAAACAAGAGATGTTGAAATTCTTGTAGCATTAATTATTGCAATTTAGACAATTCAACTTAAACGTCTCAAATACTAATTTTTGAAGTCAAACTATTCTCCATATCCTTAAGCTATTGTGCAGTCTGAGCAATGTGTGGGCCAATTTCCCCAGAAGTTTGCCCTAAGAACCATATGCAAGTATAGTTTATGCAAAACTAAACACCACAAGCTCTTAAATTTCGATTTCATCCAAAATTTTAAAGAAAAATATGCTAAAGAATTATAGTTTACCTGAAATTTTCTCCTAAATAGTATTTTTCCACTTTTTATATAATTTTGTTTAAAAATTAAAGCCATCAATATTTAAACCTTAAGGGTACTTACCATAAACAAAAAAAATACGGGTTTTTTTATTTTTTGACTGATTTTGATTTGAAATGTCATAAATAATAAAACCCCTAAAAAAAAATTGTAGGTTTTTCCTTGGTGCTTAGATATAAGACTTTGTTTTGCTTTCTATGCAATTCCATACAAAATTTTGCACAATTTTTTAAATTTATACAAAATCTTATATAATTCTTCCACTCTACTTGGTTACCATTATTCAGGTTCCCAATTTTAATGGAAATTATAGAAATAATGCTAATTTCTAAAAAAAAAGTTTGTTTGTGTTATTTATCCTTAATACTAATGGTCCCATTATCAAGAATGGCGCCACGAGTGAAAAAAAGGGAAAAAGAATACAAATCGTAGTGATCGTATATAATTCTTTGTTAACTCGTGCCTATCGTATTGATCGTAGTTATTGCAGCCCGGGGGCCCGGGGTGCTTATAATATAAGTTTAAGTGTTAGTGTATAGGGATTTATGGAAAAGTTTTAAAAATTAAAGGTTTTCTAAACAAAAAAAAGATTTTTAATCGAATTTCTTCCCTTTATAAATAACGGGATAATAAATTTTACTTCCATAAAGTAAATCTGTAAAAATATGTATGTTTTTCATATTTAATATATAAAGTTGCATAGCTTATCATATCTAAAAAAAAAAAAAAAAGACCGGCCCCTTTTTTAGAACATTAAATTTTCATAAGATAAAAACGTATTCTACACAGTTTATGGTTTATATTCTTAAATAAGTGTAATACATTTTTTAATAAACGAGGGTTGTCCCAAAATCCGTAGACAAACGTTGTTTTGTAGGAACCCAACGTCATACATGAATGATACTTCGTATATAGATTAAACAAACACTATCTTATAAATTTATACAAAATAAACAACAAATTTTCCAATTTAAAAGACACATTTATTGTCTGGTGTAGGAAGGCGGCCAATACCCAAAAGTTGCAACTAAAATTTGGTATATTATAATTAAACCCGGAAAAGTAAATACTACCCTATATTTTTTTAATGAAAATGAAAATTCTTAATATTGTTTTATTAACTATATTTTCTCAATTTTTGGTGTGTGTGTTTGATAAATATGAATTTTATAACGTTTTATATACATGGGGTTAAAATCCGAATTTTCGAAAAATGGCGGCTGCGTTGGCCCAGGTGGCGTACTGGACTATGATCAAGTGTTTTGATCCTGAATTCACTCTTACGTAAATGTATGGAACGCCATCACTGCCTTATAGCATAAAACTATGCATTCTTATGTAATTATCATTACATGATGTGAACATATCTTTACGTTTTAATTTTTTTATGGGGTGATGTAAAAATATCTTACATCATGTCAATGTCTTACATGAATAAACACATTCTTCCATTATGTCAGCACTTTATAACTTGAAGTCCAAAGTTATATGTAATGAAAATATTTTTACATTGTGTTAAAACTTTATTACGTGAAATGAATGTTTCTTTTTTTATTTCATTTCTCTAATATGTGAGGTCAAAAATTGCATTGTAATTAATTTCGTTTAACATGTGTTCTATGATTAAATTTATCATTACGCTAAGTCAAAGTCCATTCCCTTTTAGGGTTTATATTTCTATTATAACTAAATTTTACTGATTTTAATTCCCTTTTATTTTACGCCGAAGTCATCACAATGAAAGGTGAAAACATCCCCCTTTTATGTTAGTGCTTTATTACGTGATTTAAAAAGGTTTATAACATAATGTGTTGTTATGGAGACACCCCCGGCGTTCCATATTATACCAACACTTTATTACTTTTAAAACTCCATTTCGTGATGGGGAATTATTTGAGTCAACTCTTTCTTATGTGATTTAAAACTATTTTACACTGTGTTAATTCTTTATAATGTTGATTACAAATGTTATTACGTGCTGTAAAATACATTTACATTATGTCAAAGTTGATAACCATGTTTTCATGACGGGAAAAGGGAAAGGGGGGGGGGGGGGTCCTGATTAATTAGGACGAATTACAGACACATTATATGGGGGGAAAATCTGGCCCCCGTTGGTGCCACGTATGAAAAATATTTTTTTGGCCCCGCCACATTTATCTGGCGGCCGCTACTTATTATTTGGCGGCCCCACATATATATCTGGCGGCCGCCATTTTGTATCTGGCGGCCCCATTTTTATTTGGCGGCCCCCTAATTTTGCAAAAGGTGAGTGTTATTGGGTTAAGAAGATGGATGTTGACACAACCGCTGCTTATAGAAAAAAAAAAAGTAAATGATAAAAAACGAATTCTGAAATATTGGAACACCATTCTTGGAAATCCAAAATGCAAAATTCATTTAATTTCAACCAATCATAGCTTACAGCAAACACCATGATTTATGTCCGTGCCCCCTGATGAGGCTTCTTAATAATCGAAACACTCTAAAAAAATTTCATAATTCAAATCAAATATTAATCTGCTCTATGTAAAAACATATCTATTAGAATTATTGGAGTGTTGGTTCATAATAAATCTCTTACAAGTTTAGTTGATTGATGTTTCTATTATAATGTTTACACTGTATCCACCTCTAAAACCACACATTAAAACATGCGCGCGATTCAGGAAGCCAGGTGTTATTGGCGGCCGCCATATAAATTATGTGGGGGCCCGCCATATATTATGTAGCGGCCGCCAGATTTTAAAAGTGGCGGCCCCCAGTAAATATTTGGCGGCCGCCATTTAAATAAGTGGCGGCCGCCAGATAAATCATGTGGAGGCCGCCAAATAATAAGTGGCGGCCGCCAGATATTATATAGCAGCCACCAGATAAATTATGTGGCGGCCGCCAGATAAATATTTGGTCGCCGCCAGATATTATGTAGCGGCCGCCAAAAAAATTTGGGGGGGCCGCTTTAAATGGCGGCCCCAAAAAAATTGCGACCCCCATTTATGTGGCGGCCGCCAATTCCGTGGCGGCCGCCAGATAAAATTTTTTTCGTACGTGGCACCAATGGGCTTCCGTAGGCTTCCTCTTTTTTTCCGACATAACTTTCTCATAGAAAATGTTCATTGAAATTCCGCCCCACTTTTTGCTGAAGTATATGGGTAATGTAGTATATTTGGAATTTTTTTAAGGACTGATGAATTACCTCCCCCCCCTCTTTAACCGAAAAAGGATTTTCGAGTTTGTACATTTTTTTTGCTTTCTCTTGTACGTTATTTTTTTTTGGCTGACAAATTCCCCAAACTTTCAAAAACGATGCAACGTCACTGGAATAGTATTTTTCAACCAATCCAGGACTAGAATTCTGTTACAAAAATCTACCAGTCCCTCACTTAAATCAATTGACCTTGCCTCATAAAAATAGGCACATATCAGTGGCATTTGGGTTCTTGAAAAAAGTAGCTAGGGACGGTATGGTGTCTAAATTGGGCCAGGGGGGGAAAGCCTGGAGGCTTTAGGATTAAGGTTTTTTTTAATATAAAAAGTTTCAACTTTTTAGTTATACTTTTTTGAAACTAATGCAATGTCCTACAAAGTAAAACAAATTGATTTTTTCATGCATATTTTGGTCAATGAGGGGGGGGGCGGGATCCCCCCCACTCCCCCACCCCCCCCCAGTCACGTTTAAAAAAGATGTGTTTACATTTTTTTTTAAAAAGGGGGTTTAAAAAATTTTGGGCAGTGTTTTGTATAGTTTGATCAGAATTTTCGGACTTTTCAAAATAATTCAAAATAAAAAGGAAAATATTGCTGCATGACACATACTATTTGATTTGCGATAATTATGAGATTTAACGGCCATTGAATTTCGAAGTTAAAAAAAAAAAAAAATCGTAATAAAAATCCACGGGAACATGATCCTTTTCATAAAACTTAACCTGATATTTAATTAATAATTAATTAAGTCTTGTGTATAATTTAATATTTGATATGTTTAATTTAAATTTTTTGCATCACTGCTTGACATACGTGCATGTAATATTGAAAACACAAAAAAAACTTTTGGGAAACCTAACCCCTTGTCACACAAAAAAAGTTTTAAAAATTCTAAGATATACTGACAAGAGTCTAAGCATTTTAGACACAATGTAAAGATACAATTGCATAACATAATAATGATTTGTCAAAAAGTAAGGGAAAATTACATCATTAAAAGCTTTTTCCCGTCGTCATGTAGCATATTTATCACAATATAAAAGCAAAATTTGGCCACATTTACAATTTTTTTCATGTAATGAAATTTTGACATCGTGTTATAGCGACTTGATATTGAATTAAAGATAAATTCACATCATGTAATGAATTACTTAGACCAAATAGTAGAAGTGCGCATAATGTAATAATAAGTTGAAATTATATAAAAACATCTTTGCACCACGTAAAATTGTTTTGACTTAATGTATAAAGAGCTGATATAAAGCAATTGAAATTGGCGCAATGTAATTGAAGAGTAGTTAATGCCATAAAGAGTTAACATAATGTAATGAAAAGTTGACATAACGCAATAGTAGTGTGTGTAAAAGTATAAAGAGCTGATATAATGTAATGGAAGGTTGACACAATGCAAAAGTAGTGTGAGTAAATGTATAAAGAGTTGATATAATGGTGGAAGATTGACACAATGCAATAGTGGTGTGGGTTTATGCCATAAAGAGTTGACATTATGTAATGGAAGGTTGACACAATGTAATAGTAGTGTGTGTAAATGTCATAAAGAGTTGACATAATGTAATGGAAGGTTGACACAATGCAAAAAAAAGTGTGATAAAATTATAAAGAGTTGATATAATGTAATGAAAATTGACACAATGCAATGTGGTGTGAGTTATTGCCATAAAGACTTAACATAATGTAATGGAAAAATGACTAACCAATAGTAGCGTGTGTAAATGTCATAAAGAGTTGACATAAGGAATGGAAGGTTGACTCAATGCAATAGTACTGTAACAAATGTACAAAGTGTTGAATAATGGAATAGAAAGTTGAGACAATGCAATTTAGGCTGCTATAAGGCAGTGACAGCTTCCATAAAAAGTACCAGTCATAAATTTTGGTAGACTAGGAAACTTTTTCTTCATTAATTTAAAATGACTAAAACTTTTTCTATTATATGTCAATAGCAGTAATTAAAATAAAAAACAGGGCTAAGAAATGGGCAAGAGTTCCATTGTGCAAATCCAGTAAAAAAATAGACAAAAGCCGTAAAAAATATACCGTTTTCAAATTTTTTATTTCATACCTGTACATGCATATACTTTGTTTACATATTTTAATGTTTGATCATTTATAGAAAAAAGATTTTTACATTTAAAATTATAGCCTTTCTTTTAATTTAAAAATTTGATTCTGGTAATTGAAATATTTTCTCCAAAAAATTGAACCGTTGACATAAATTGTATCTTTTGACGTTGCAGATTGCACCGGGTGTTAGAAACTATATCACTTTAAATGTTATTACTCGAAGAGTTTTCAAGTAAACATGATAATAAAACTTCGCAATTTATCTGCCAAGAACACAATTTATCCATCCTGAAAATTTTATAAAGATACATTAATTTCTTTAAAAGATATAGCTAGTTACAAAATTTTTGGGACAACCCTCGTAGGTAATCATGCGTCTAGTTTAATTTATATTTTATGTAGCCAACATTTACTTGAGGAATTGATAAAGTTTTAAAAAGGGGATCATTTTCCACTTGTTTCAAAATATTTCACTATTTTCCATCTTTAATGTTGCCCTTTTTTAAGCAGTTTGATGATCAAAACTAATTTCCATTCTTTACTTTATTTATTTCCCTGGCGACAATTGATGGTTATATCAATGTTTTTTTGTTTGGTCTATAAGCGGTTTTTTTTTAAAGGCTAACCACTTGGTTTGACGGTAACATTAAGGGTTGGAATGATACTTTCGAAATTCTAGTTATTTATAAAACATTTTTTTCACAATTTTTGCTTGTTATAGTTTTCAGATGTTCATGGTTCATATACTTGGCCATAAGCCATGATTCGACTTCTTAATTCACATTATTAACGACAGAAAGCACAAAACAAACATTGTTGTGGCACATATATTTACCAAGGAAGATGGAAGAAGGAAATGAAAAAAAAAGACAGTGTGATGAAAAACAAAAAGACCCTCTTTGTACTTTCGGGTACCGTATTTTCTTGAAGATCTGGTTCATTAAACGATTTTCCAAAGATGAAATTTAAGAGGAAGAGAAAATTTTCAACAACCACTTTTCATGGTCATGTCAAAACTAATTGACAGGTTACAGTGTCCTGACTACAATAAACTCGCTAATTAGTCCTGTTTGCTGCCCAGTGTCTGCTAAGACATTCAGAGGAACTTTAAATCCGAAACTGAAAGCCAGCATTTCTTTAATCATATCGAAAAGCAAATTGTTGCCAATCCCTGATTATTGACAAAGAAGTTGATGAAACTAGAATATCAACAGTCTCGAGTAAATTCATCATTTTGTAATTTTCTGTTCAATACAATTACCTTGTCATAAATACAATCTACATGTATTATTCAGTCAAATGTTGACTGCATGACTTTATATTCTAATTGTTTATCGTTATATCATTGGGGTCGACAGAGTTTTCCGTTATTTGTAATGTTATTTTCCGATCAAATAAAGGGACCCGGTCGCTCAATCCTCCAACCTCTGATATTTTAGAGGTGTGTTTGCTCTATCCTGATTTGGATTTTTAAAGAAATGTTTATTATCTCCAAATATTTTTCCACCACATCATTTCTACCTTGAGAGATTACCAAATTATGGTTCATAGTAGTGTTTACCGCCTTCCATCTGACCAGTAAAAACTAAACAGAGTATTTGATTTTGTCCTTTCTGACATAATTAATTTTATCAAATAAACTCTGCAATATGACTATTTTTATCATATTGAAGATTTTTTTGATAAAATTAATTATGTCAGAAAAAACATTTTTCCCAAACTAATACAGCCTTGTATCTCATAGATTCGTGGTATTTACCAGTTCTTGATTGAATTTTTTGATTAACAAAATGTTCAGCTTGTTCGATTGTGAAATGTTTTATTCCCAGGCGTACATTTTATTTTTGACTTACCATGACCCTTGTACATGTACTTAATCAACTTCATCGATAGCATGGTTAAAAAATTTTTTTAAAATAATTCTTACATATTAAAATTTTATATAAAAACTCAAAATCTCACCTCGTTCGTAATAATAGATATATATGTATTTTAATCTTTTGACATCTGAAAATTTAAAAAAAATGACATTGTCCCGCCTGGGTGCTCGAAAAGGTTTCCTCTCTTTTTTATCAATCTTTACTCGCTTCATATCCTTTAACTAAAGTTGTTGTCTGTGAAGCTGTATCCACTCCTAGGCAATGTTTTTAAGTACAAAAATATTGATAATACTTTTTGTTCATTTTTTGCATTCTTAAATGAAAGGAGTCTACATGTATGTTGAAAGTCTAGGGGTTAAAAAATAGGAAGTAGGACTATTGTTGACACTTGATTACAATGCATAAGACAATTAAACACTTAAAAAAAATGAACCATCTAGCTGTGTGTTGGAATGCAC
>NW_026918153.1:0-13756 GCF_032062105.1 Saccostrea cuccullata
CTCTTTACCGGCAAGTGGTGGCGTCTCCATATGAGTGAAAAATTCTCGAGAGGGACGTTAAACAAAAAACAATCAATCAATCAATATCTCACAGGTGCAAAAAGGATAGAATTCAGCCTGAAAATTTATTGATCCCAGTGGATAACTCAGGTATGATCATTATCTGCTTGTAAGGCTCATAATTCATAATGATTTAATAGTTTTTACACTTTTTTTTCATATTTGAACATTCAAATTAACTTCGAATTACATGTCTTTACAGGGTTCAAAAAGTAAAGATCTTTACAGATTTCAGTTTTTGAGGCAATATACCCTTATCACATGTATATGAAACAAATGGAGATAACGCAAAGAATACAAGATCAATATTCCATAAAACAATACAAAGTAGGAGCAGAGCAAACACGGACCTAAAAACATCAGAGGTGGGATCGAATGCCATGGAGGAGTAAGCATCCCTTGTTGACTGGTGACACCTGCCGTGTGCTCCTTGTCTTGATCGGGAAAAAACGGAAAAATCGGTCGTCAATTTAGTGTATAAATAATGGACTAACAATTAGTATGATAATCGTCAGTCAGCATTTGAGTTTTATGTTTCTCGGCTTATGATTCATATTATCACCCCTTATGTACGAACAATTGACAAACAAGCTATTGACAAAAGAGTTAATTAATATTTCAGCGGTTTGTTTTACAGTCAACGTTTTGAATTCAAATTCAGACTTTCAACATCATAGACAGCTATTTTTTCAATGAAAATGGAGTCCGTATAAAAATTACTTGCATGTAGTTTATATTTTGAGTATACAAACAGCTGGCCAGTATTGGATCTGGATATCTTACATTATTGAGGAAGACATGTGAATTTACTCTTCTAATCTACAGCCAATTCAAGTCAACAGTTTTGATGCCAGTCAACGTAAAGGTCACGTGACATCAAATTGTTTTGCCCTTTGGAAACGGTTCCACGGACTTTGGGCAGATGAAGAGTGTGAAAGTCTTTATAATTTCTTCTGTGAAATGCAAGAGTGAGCTTTTTCTGTTTTACTATGAAACAATTATCAATCATTTATCTTTGCTTTGTTCAACATACCTATTTCTTTTATATGTCAACAAATTTTCGACTTCAGGTATTCAAATATTCTTGTGTACAATGAACGTTCGATTTTTTTCTTTTAATCAGGTACATATAGTCATTAAAAGTGCATACATGTTTAAGTTATAAATGAAATAAAATTTTCCTTCTAAACATGCATGATGGGCCCACAAATGCAGATTCAAGTTTTTTTCGTAGAAGTAAACATGTAGCACTGTAAATATTTAGCGTGTAATAATACAGCTCAACACACTTTTCAAACTTACATGGTTTTTCGCACAAATTAAGGTCACATTTCTCTTGCAATAAAACTGAAATTATCGAGCTTCAGTACCAGTCATAAGCATTATATTATTAAATATTTCATGTTAAAGGTGCATATTCTCTAAAATCATAATCCTAAGTTTTAAAACCTCGATGTTTTAAAAGGGAATTTGTTTATAAATTGTATGATGTTACATGTGTATGATTCTAAAGAATTGTTTATCTTTCAAAATAATAAATTGTTACTATTGAAAAGAAAAATCTTTTACATTTATGGTCTGAAACTTTGAAATTTTGCGTTGGAAGGTATCTTTCACGATGCTAGATTTCAGAAAGTTAACCTGAAAAAATGTAATCTTTTTAACATGAAGCAGTAAAACAGATGAGAAATACTTCTATATCATCTTGCGCCTTAGCGTCATATTAATGTACAGAAAATGCAGAAGTTACATGAACTGCACTGTTTCTCTATTTAGGCAATTCAAAGTTATGCTTTAAAGTGACAATACGGCGCATCTCTTCAAAAACAGACTTGTTAAAATTATAGGATTTGGAATTTTTTTCATACTCATAAATGTATACACTTTCAGAAAATTACAAATTTTATAAGTAAATAATACTGATTATTTCAATAAAATTAATAATTATTTATGGTACATAAATATATACATCGCAACGTGTTCGAGGTTCCACATTCCATGCTATACACGCATGCGTATAGTTTTCATTAACAAAACAGCATGGTAAGAGAGGGAAGCCCGGTAGGCCTGCTACATTGACAAAGTCGATCAAAACGAAAAAACAAAACCAAAAATAGGGCTTGATATTAAAATGCAACTTTCCTGACAAAAAAATTAGTTGGGAGATTAATATATTCATTGGATGAAGAAGAAACGGGATCTCGGCGACATTCACGTGGGGCTCGCGAAGGTTTTACTCTACAGGTTTGTTGATACATGCTATAATTTCTCGTATCTCTATGGCTTTCAAAAAAAAAAATCAGTGTAAACTCAACATAAAAATACACTTATGACATATAAAAAATATTGCCATTTGAAGTTCAAATTGTATTGGAACTGCAGAAAAATATTTTGTTTGACATTTTTGCCGCTATGACGTATGATTTGGTGGATTTTCCTTTCCTGCACCCCAATACACAAACCTATACATTTGTACTTAATCATGTTAAATTCATCTAAACGCAGACTAAAATGTTAACTATCATTAATTTACCGGAGAGTTAAGATATTTTGATTCTCAGAATTGATTTTACCTAATATTCCATAATAATTGTAAACCCTACATTGTATGCACGTGCCATTTTAGAATTCATGTGTTACAAGTAAACAGATCCAAGTTGTACGACCCTTGATTTTCCGGAAGATTCTAATTACGTTAATTTTGTACGAGGAGAGAATATTTATTTTTCTCAAAATGCTTACTCAACTTTGTACCTTATTCCTGAAAGATATATTGGGTAAATTTGAATGAAAAAGCACACGATATGCAGCCGTATTGCCGCTTTAAAATGAACGGATAAAAAGACGACAGCGTTTAACAAGAAACCATGAAAAAATCATTTGGGAGCTGTCATACTATATCATCCTAGAGCATAAAAAAATTCTACCAATTATCAAGTGTAAATAATGTTCAATGTTATGGAATAAGTTCAAAATTAAGTTATAAATCACTTACAAAATATATCTTGTTGTCACGTTACACAATTTTACATTATAACAATGTGACTTTAATTTGTGCGAAAAACCACGTGAGTTTAAAAAGTGTTGAGCTGTATAGTAGTTTTAGTTGTTTCTTGTTTGTATGTTTCCTTTCGTTTCGTTTCGTTTTTTTTTTTTTTTTTTTTTGACTCCTTAACTTTTTTTGTCTTTAAAGGTTGTTTTCTTGGGGGAAAAAAGGAACACGTCGTATGTTTAAACGAAATTACTAATTCAAATATGTTCTCCATAACGTCATATATTTTTTCTCAAAGTCCAAGAACAATTTTCACTAGTATATATAGGTCTCTTCAAGAAAATGTGTGTTGCAGCTAATGAACTATGAGGCAGTTGACAATGAATATTTTTGTAATATGAAGGTAAGAAATACTATGCTTGTCTCATTTAGATGGTTATCTTTAGTCAGCATTGCTTAAGACAAAAATTTACTTTCAATTCTAAAAATGTTAGAAAATTGATAGCGTTGCTTTGAGAAAATTAGTTAACTGCTTATTGTTTTTTTTCTTATTTATAACATAAAGAGTATTTAGTTCAATATAAATTTCATATTTTTAGAGTAATGTTATTTAAGAGTCAAAATCAGCAAGCATCGAGCATTTAGTTAAAAAATGTGGAAAGTGGCATAGAAACAGATTTAGTTAAAACTCATATAAATTTTCAGAACAAAGGGTATGATAGAAAAAAGGAAGCAAAAAATAATTTTTCGCATTGTTGCTATGGAAACCACGCGCCTTTCAGATAGCGTGTTTTGTACTTTATCATGTCACTGGAATTTATGGTTAAACAAATACTTTTTTATTACTAGTCTTTAAAAAAAGCTTTTTAAATTATTATTTTATTTATGTAAATATACTCTATTTTAACAACTGTTGATTATTGAAATTCTCTGCACCTTTTGATAAATAAAACTATTTTTGGAGGTTTATTTTGTTTTAAAAAACAGCAAATTTGAAGTGCTCTATAAGAAATCTACAACCAAATTAAAGCTTATCAACACAAAATATTTATTAAACAGTATTTGTTTTAGAAGAATCAAGAAAAAAATCTGCAGGCAACTAAAGCATTTATATATGATAACTGATTTAAATCTATAATTTTCTGTCACTTTTGCTTCAAATTACCTCCCTTTGGTATAGCTCTCTAACATAGGAGGAATAAATGGTAGTTTGCTTACATTGTTTTCAACAACAATGTACAGAACTCAGACGACTAGCAGAAAATTACAAACTTGGAGCAGTCTGAGCCTCAGTTGCGGCGTTTTCATGGGTCCTAATTATGGTGAGTGATTGGATTTTTTAGAATTTACCAGTACAACAGATACTGAAGAATGTATAGCATAAATTAATCATGGAGTAAAATATGTAATACTTGGCAAGTGTTTTTGCATATTTTAATTTAATTCTGATTGATTATGTATGTTAGCATTATTTTAGTATTTTATAACTAAAAAGAAAAGATTATGTATGAACTGGGGAACCAGGAGGAGAGGGTATGCCCCCCCCCATAATATTGCCGATATTAAACTATAATATGAGCAAATGAAGTTAAATCCCCTAACTTAGATTGTTTCTGCGGGCCTAACGTGAAAAAGTTGGTCATGATGGGTCATAACTGTATCCCAAATTATAAAGTTTAATTTGAATTTAGTTTAATTTTGATTTGTTGTATTCACGGTATGCATGCAACCAAAGTCACTCACCAGCTTTAGTGATTATAATTGATAGTAGGGTAAATAAAAAAAATTGTATAGTAGATATCTTTATTTACCATTTAAGATAATACCTGCTTTTTACATGAAAAATTATGAATTTATGAAAACCAACACTATTATGAAATATTTGTAAAATGGAATGACCTTTATTATGGCGTCCGTAAAAAATGAAAAAGGGACAGGGGGTTAACTCTGTACTTAATATATTTTAGTTTAGGAAAGGGGATTACCTTGAAAGTATTGTGATACAGACAACTGTATTGTGTAGTGGACTAGTGGTAACTGAATTATATATATATCACAGTAAAATAATGAATTAAAAAAAAAAAAAAACTTTTTGCTGATGTCACCCAGTGTTTACTTAAAAAAGAAAATTCATATTCAGCTAACATTTTCTCCGGTACCACTTAACTAATTTAAGTCAACTAAGGTTCAAATAATAAGCATCATTAGATTTAAAGCACGCAAATTTATTAAATGAATATCTATACTCCATTTTTTCTTGGGGGGGGGGGTTATTGGAAAGAAATGAAAAACATAATTTAGACTTTTGACAAAACCTAGAACCAGCTGACCTTTTTATTGCAAGTTTTTAAATTCAAAGAATATCTAAAATCTATATGGTCTCAACTTTGTGTTGTATACTTCTGTTTTTAGAATGTAATTCGGCACTTTGAAGCCAAACTCGGAAAGAAGCAGAAACAGAATTGGATAGAGATAGAGAATAAGACAAGAAAAACATGTAAATAATACATTTAGTAAAAAAGTAACTTTTTAAAATAAAAAAAATGATAAACCATTGAGATTTCTTGGAATTTAATTGATTCCAATAAACATGCTTTGCATTCATCATCATTGCTCAAGCTCAACTAGAAATGGTTCCTAGTATATGAAGGCAAAGCTGTATAATATCATTACATTTTAATTTTATCACTTTTTCAGATTATGAGAATATATTATTACAGTATAGATCATTGATGCTGGAAGTGAGTGGATAGCGTTACCGGAGACTCAGGGATCCAGAAAATAGATCCATAAATTGTACAGTGTATTCATGAAATTGGATCAAATAAAAATGTTCAATCCAAAAGTAACATTTTTTGTTTGTCTGTTAGCATTTTTTTTATTGATGTAAATCTAATAACTCAATTTTTGGCATGCGGATTCAAAATTAGATAGTAGAAGCATCTGAAACATATCTTTATATTCTGCATTTTGAAGTATCATAATTCAAACAACGTCAATATTAAATGATCAATCAATTAATTTCAAAACTGACAAAATGATTTTGTGAGAAAAAAGAAAGAGGGCTAGTTTAAAGTCAGACGACACGTTCCTCAAATTTATGTTTTGTATCACTAGGTATATTATATAAAAAAAAATATTCATATTTGTCATTCTCTTCTGATTTCTACATTGTTTTCAAAATGTTTTTAAATATAAGTACAACAAAAATTTCGATATGTGCCATTCAAGATTACCCACTAGGGTTATTATGAAACATCAGGTTATGTTGGGAAAAAAGTTGGGTGGGGGATGTCACCCCCACCCCCCTCCAACCCAAACCTGATGCTACATGCCTGATTGATATGAAAGTTACTTTAAAATTATGTGAGCTGTCATAGTGACTCTCTTTCATAAACTAGAATTATTGTGACCAAGCTCATAAAATGATACCCACCCTCCTGCTATTGCATTAAATGTTTTTTTTATTACAAAAAAGGTCCAACTATTAATTTTAACCTTTTCAAATTTTTGCTAGTTCAGATATACATACCCAAATGACTATGACATATACTCAAGTCATAGGTAGCAAAACCGTTGTGCTGAGCACAAACTTCCAATTACTCTTCATTCGAAGTTAAATATGTAAATGTGCCAAACTCATATAGTACACTTTTACTGCAGTGACCTTGAAAAAGCTATGTCCTTGAGTCAAGGTCAAACATGTCAAAATGAACTTTGGTCAAGGACATGACAAACCTACAGCTCAAAAATAATCCCCGAGATGAAACTTCAAATTTTTTTATTGGAATGTTATAGAATGGGCAAAGATTGCACTATTCTTCTACCAATGACCTTGAACTTGTTCAAAACCTTGGGTCAAGTTTTGGACACATCTCCAGATCATAAGCATTCTTAATATCAAGTATGTAATTCTAACCCCCTCCCCCTTTTTTCCAAGTTTCGTATGTGAGGAATATAAAATTCCTTTTGAAATTGAGTGTGCATCTATTTATCAACAATAGTAAAATTATGAGTATGCTTTGATCAGAACCAATATGACCAATAAAATGGACACTGTACATGTAGTCAATTTACCCCACCCCTTCAAAAAAGCTTATAAATGCCAGAATGTCACACATTTTAACCATTTGTAACATTTTTCTACTAAAGTTGCCTGCAAATTTTATTGTATAGATACGACATATAGATAACCCCTAACAAGATCACAGCATTCATTTTTCGAGCAGTGGTTGTAGATTTTGTGTATATGGTGATAAACATATGTAAATTTTTCAAAATTAATAAACACTGACGCCATGTTCTTTTCCCGTTGTCATGGCAACAATATCACTATAGAAATTTTGTATTTCCTATTTTTGGAGAGTAAAGTATTTCCATCTTTCAACAAATAAAGTAACTAAAATACCTTATCTTATCACGTTCAGAAAACATATTCATAGAAAAATGTCTAAAAATCATTGATTTTCAAAAGGATTCATGAACCCGTTGCTAAGTAAATGAATCTCCTTGGATACCAGTCCCTTCATACGTTCAAAAATTATTTTAATTGTATTTTAGCATTAGGTAGGACAAAATCTTTTATATACCAAAAGCTTTTTAAAAAATAAAATTTTGACTTTCCATTCAATGCTCGATGCTTGCTGATTTTGACTCTTAAAAACTTCTAAATACATTTCATTTGAATAAATTGTTGAAACATTGCTACCAAATTTGGATACTATATGACGTTTAGTAAAAAAAAAAGTTATAACAGTAGTTCACGAATCTTCCGAACAACCCTCGTATAAGAGCATGACGGTAAAAATAAACCAGAAGTCTCCGTCGAGACTGTAGCTCTACTGGTTTGTACTGCTAACAAAGGAAGATAAAAGTAGCAGTTGCGACTTGAAACTTTACAACAGCAATAAATAAAATAATGATCCTTGATTAAATCCCTTTTTGTGACAAGATTTCAATAATACTTTAACTGTAGGAGTAGCTTTAAATTAAAAAAAATCTGAATATATAAGATAATTTCAATTACTCTGCTTAATTTCAGAAAAATTATACATTCAGAAAAAATTTAAAAGGGGGATCTGTGCTGTTAATTTTTAGATATTATAAAAATAGTGCTTATTTTAAGCTTTAATTGGGCTATTTTATTTAAAGGACTTTCAAGATATATTTGATATTTATGCCAAATATGATGGTAGAATTCATGACAGTTAATTTAATATATAATTTAGGTACAGCATAGAACATTCACTGCACAAAACTACTCTGTGTGCAGGCTGCATGTAAAACAAAAGAGAATTCAAACTAACAATACTTATAATAATACTTCGAAAGAGGAAAAATTATCGTTTTCTTCTAAAATACCTTCCACCACAAAATATAGTTCATCACTGAATGTTTTCGGTATGGAACATAATCACGGGGTTTTAATTGAATATAGTTTAATTCGCATTATAGAATCAAAATTTATCAATTTGTTAGAACCAAAACATTATGTAGAATTTTACAAATAGAGGTCAAGACAAACAACTGCTGAAAAGCTGAGGAGCGAACCTTATTAACAATACTTATTTCCATTCATATGTCTACAAAATATATCCATGTAACTTGAAATAAAAGATACATCATAGTCTGACGCATCTGTTTTATAAATTTGATCTTTTCACTGGAAAATACTTCCATTCTACGACGACAGAATACAGATGCGGATCTGTGATTATGAATATTGCATTGAATTGTACCAACAACTAAGCTTTAGGTAAAATGTGATGACTTCAATTTTTCAACCATTAACTTTCTTTACTTATGCGGCAATGTGCCTTTATTACTTGCTTACTGGGGTTTTATCGCTTAGTTGATTCGATATTCTAGAGCATGCTGTACGTATGAACGTACAGTTTCTAAAATGACGCAAGTTACTGACAAACACGTTCAGGAAACAGGACTTTCTACAGTCTCTTTTAAAATCATTATTTCGTTAGATATATGGTCGATACAAGGACCTTGTAGCCAAATACAATCTATCATTAAGTCAAATGCAGACTGAAGTTTTTCATACTATTTGTCACTCCTTGATACGCTCTGAAGTGTCAACGGATTGTTCCATTTTTCCCGTTCCTGGCAAGGGGCACACGACGGGTTTGAATGGTCGGCATGGGAAGATCACTCCTCCATGGCTTCTGATCCCACCTCTGATGTTTAAGCAACCCGTGTTTGCTCAGCTCCTGATTTTGTATAATTAAATGATTTTTTTAGCATGAATACTCTTTGTTATCTTTATATCTTTCAATCCTTCATTTCTCTTTATCCTCTCCCTTTTAAAGTTTTTAATAAATGGTTAAGAAAAGTCCTTATTTGGATTCTTCGACAACAGAATACAGACTCAGATCTGTGATGATAAATTTTGCAATCTAAGGTTATTAAACTACTATGGTTCACGAAAGAAAATAGTACTCAAACAACCTTTTTTCTTTAAACTTCAATTCGATATCAACGGAATAACACAGTAAATATTAGCAGTATTCTTGATCGCAAAAGGACAAGTCTTGTATTGCTCCGTATATCAAGCCAAGGTCCATACCTTCTATTTTGTTTAAAAACTTACGTCGACTATTGCTTTTAAGCGGTCAACAATTAAAACAATTAATTAACACTAAAATCAGACCCAATCCTTCAACTGGCAATGTAATTCATATATATTTTGAATTTTATGGAAGACTGTGAGCTGAAACCAAAACACGAAAAAGAAGATCTTGGTTTTGTGTCAGAATGGAATACATGTGTATATACATGTATATGTATCAGATGGATGTTGAAAATCAACAAGAAGCAATTGTTTGCAAATATAAAAACCATCGATCCATTTGTCTCAATATCTCACAGTCGCCCGCGTGGCGCAGTGGTTAAAGCGTCTGCTCTAGAGTCACGAAGTAAAGAGTTGATCCTTACGTCGCGGGTTCGAATCCCACTGTAGGACGTGGAGACCGGTCCTTCGGATGAGACAGTATAAACCGAGGTCCCGTGTCGCAGTAGGTGCAGGCACAAAAAGGATCCCTCCTTGCTCAATGGCTCTGAGTGCCGAGTTTAGGACAAAATTTGCAGCTCTCCACCGGCAAGTTGTTGAGTCTCCATATGAGTGAAAAATTCTCGAGAGGGACGTTAAACGATATACAATCAATCAATCAATATCTCACAGGTGCAAAAAGGATAGAATACAGCCTGAAAATTTATTTATCCCAGTGGACAATTCAGGTATGATCATTATCTTTGCTTGTAAGGCTCATAATTCATAATGATTTAATAGTTATTACCATTTTATTCATATTTGAAGATTCAAATTAAATTCGAATTACATGTCTTTACAGGGTCCCAAAACTAAAGATCTTTTGAAAAACGAAACATTACGGGTTCCAGTTTTTGAGGCAAAATAACCTTATCACATGTATATGAAACAAACGGAGATAACGCAAAGTATACAAGATCAACATTTCATAAAACAATATAAAGTAGGAGCAGAGCAAACAAGGATCTATAAAAACATCAGAGGTGGGATTGGGTGCCATGGATGAGTGAGCATCCCCTGCTGACTGGTGACACCTGCCGTGTGCTCCTTGTTGTGATCGGGAAAACGGAAAAATCGGTCGTCAATTTAGTGTATAAATAATGGACTAACAATTAGTATGATAAACGTCAGTCAGCATTTGAGTTTTATGTTTCCCGGTTTATTTGATTCACATTATCACCCCTTATGTACGAACAATTGACAAACAAGCTATTGACAAAAGAGTTAATTAATATTTCAGCGGTTTGTTTTACAGTCAACGTTTTGAATTCAAATTCAGACTTTCAACATCATAGACAGCTGCTTTTTCAATGAAAATGGAATGCGTATAAAAATTACTTGCATGTAGTTTATATTTTGGGCATACAAGCAGCCGGCCAGTATTGGATCTGGATATCTTATATTATTGAGGAAGACATGTGGATTTACTCTTCTAATCTACAGCCAATTCAAGTCAACAGTTTTGATGCTAGTCAACGTAAAGGTCACGTGACATCAAATTGTTTTGCCCTTTGGAAACGGTTCCATGAACTTTGGGCAGATGAAGAGTGTGAAAGTCTTTATAATTTCTTCTGTGAAATGAAAGAGTGGGCTTTTTCTGTTTTACTATGAAACAATTATCAATCATTTATCTTTGCTTTGTTCAACATACCTATTTCTTTTATATGTCAACAAATTTTCGACTTCAAGTATTCAAATATTCTTGTATATAATGAACGTTCGATTTTTTTCTTCTTAATCAGGTAGTCATTAAAAGTGCATACATGTTAAAGTTATAAATGGAATGAAATTTTCTTTCTAAAGATGCATGATGGGCCAACAAATGCAGATTCAAGTTTTTTTTTTAGAAGTAAACATGTAACACTGTAAATATTTAGCGTGTAGTAGTATAGTAGTTCTAGTTGTTTCTTGATTGTATGTTTCTTTTTTTTCTTTTTTTTTTAATTTTAACTTTTTTGTATTTTGTTTTCTTGGGGTAAAAAGGAACACATCGTATGTTTAAACGAAATGGCTAATTCAAATATATTCTTCATTACGTCATATTTTTCTCAAAGTCCAAGAACCATTTTCACAAGTATAATAATTATACTAGTATATATATAGTACATATAATTATACACATCGAGAAAATGTGTGTTACAGTTTATGAACTATGAAGGCAGTTGACAATGAATATTTTTGAATATAAAGGTTTAACATACTATGCTTGTCTCATTTAGATGGTTATCTTTAGTCAGCAATTCTTATGACTAACATTTACTCTCAATTCTAATAATGTTAGAAAATCGATATCGTTGATTTGAGAGAAAATTAGCTAACTGCTTATTGTTTTTTTCTCATTTATAACATAAAAAGTATTTAGTTCAATATAAATTTTATATTATTAGAGTAATGTTATTTAAAAATTTCTGAAGACATTTCATTTGAATAAATTGTTGAAACATTGCTACCAAATTTGGAAACGATATGACGTTTAGTAAAAACAAAAGATATAACAGTAGTTCACGAACTTTCCGAACAACCCTCGTATAAGTGCATGACGGTAAAAATTAACCAGGAGTCTCTGTGGAGACTTTAGCTCTACTGGTTTGTACTTTTAACAAAGGAAGAGAAAATTAGCAGTTGGGACGTGAAACTTTACAACAGCAATAAATAAAATAATGATCCTTGATTAAGTCCCTTTTTGTGACAAGATTTCAATAAAACTACAACCGTAGGAGTAGCTTTTAATAACATTTTGCAGAATTTTCAATTTTGGTTATCATGGCAACGTCATTCAATAAAATCGAGAAAAAAAACCAAAAATGACAATTATGTATCTCATTGTAGTCTACTTTCATGCCTTATTATATTACAATCAGACCAAATCTGTATTTGAAGTAGCATTTTTTAAGTATTTCACAGAAATTTATTTCAAGTAACTATGACAACACCCTTCATCAAAATCAAAAACAGATAAAAAGAATTATGTATCTTAGTGTAGTCTACTTGTTTGCCAAGTAATGTTGAAATCAGACCAAAACTTTTGGAGAAGTAGCATTTTGAAAGTATTTCACAGAAATTTCTATTTTTAGTAACCACATCAACATCGTTCATCGAGATCAAAAAACCAATGCACAGAATTATGTATTTAAGTGTAGTCTACTTGTTTGCTAAATTATACAGAAATCATACCTACACTAGGAGGAGTAACATTTTTAAAGTACTTCACAGAAATTACTAGTTTTAGTAACCACGGCAACACCGTTCATCCAAATCAAAAACCGAAATACAGAATTATGTATCTTCGTGTAGTCTACTTGAGTGCCAAGTTATATTGAAATCAGACCAAAACTATAGGAGAAGTAGCATTTTGAAAGTATTTCACAGAAATTTCTATTTTATTTAACACGGCAACACCGTTCATCCAAATCAAAAACCGATACAGAGAATTATGTATCTAAGTGTACTCTACTTGTTTGTCAAGTTATATTGAAATCAGACCAAAATACTTTAGGAGGAGCAGCATTTTGAACGTATTTCACATAAATTTCTATTTTTAGTAACCACGGCGATACCGTACATCCAAATCAAAAACCGAAATACAAAATTATGTGTCTAGTTTTGTCTATTTGTGTACCAAAAAAAAACATTGCCCTATGATTTTACCTTTCTGGTTATTATATTGTACTCGTCCTTTGTTTTACATTGTACTTGTTTTTACGTGCAAAGCTCTTTAGGGTAATTACATAATTAGGTAGGGCGCTATATAAAAGTAGAATAATAATAATAATAATAATAAATAATTTTGAAATCAGACCAAAACTGTAGAAAGAGTAGCATTTTGATTTTTGAAAGAATTTCACAGAAATTTCTATTTTTAGTAACCACGGCAACACCGTTCATTCCAATCAATAACCGATATACAGAATTATGTATCTTAGTGTAGTTTACTTGTGTGCCAAGTTATATTGAAATCAGACCAAAACTGTAGGAGGAGTAGCATTTTGAATGAATTTAACAGAAATTTCTATTTTTAGTAACCACGGCAACACAGTTCATCCAAATCAAAATTCAAGAAATAATTGTTGTATGCTCGTCTATGACAGAAAATATCGCAAAAATATGAGGCATTAATAATTTCAAGAAATCGTCTACATTAAGTA
>NW_026918154.1:0-13917 GCF_032062105.1 Saccostrea cuccullata
TTTAAGAATTCATGTCAGCTTTAATTTCCAAGACAGTACCATTGTCAGAAACCTTTAAAGTTAAGCACTGAAAATGGTTCGTTGTCATGAACTTACAGGTGAGGTTATGATAAAATCCGTCCGGTGTCTTGACTTTAGATGACAAGTCTTGAGCAGTTTTTCATTTTTTTCAGTTAAATAATTTCAACCAATGTCTGAAATTGCAATGGGGAACAGGACTGACAAACTTTTTGGTGTTGTATGAATTTCAACCGTTAAGATGAAATAATAAAAGAGGAGTTTGCGTTGGCGATATTAAACTCTGGTGAAATCAAACGTGAATTTCATTCATTTTACTTATGGGATGTTATATTTTTTGTAAATAGTATATCATATATATACCAATTGGTGCAGTCAGTATCAAGACATGTTATAAGCCTTTACAAAAAAATCTAAACTGAAATTTTCTTTTATTAGGTCTTTCCACCTTTCTGTGGAAAGACCTATTGATTTCCTTCTGTTTCTTTTTTTCCTTTTTCTTATTATTTTTTATTATTTTTCCGCCGTGTGATTTTGAGTTTCAAGATTTATCGTAAAGATTTTCAATTCATAAGAATGTACTTCGTAAAAGATTTTCGCAGTTGACCCTGCATATATAAACTTTGACCCCTTTCGGAGTTATTACCCCTTTCGCAAAAAAGCTTGTTATCGCTACTCCTCCGAAACCATAAACCGTAGAGAAATGAAACCTTCACTAATGTCTTCGACTAATTTAGTAGACACTTCATTGATTCATTGCGAAAGTATTCATTGACCCCTTCAATAAGTTATTGCCCCTGGAAGTTTTAGAATTTTACAAATAATTAAAAATTTTCAAAACGAGAAGACGTAGAGACATAGGACCAAATGCATAA
Source organism: Saccostrea cuccullata (assembly GCF_032062105.1). Taxonomy (NCBI): domain Eukaryota; kingdom Metazoa; phylum Mollusca; class Bivalvia; order Ostreida; family Ostreidae; genus Saccostrea; species Saccostrea cuccullata. Next base: position 894 of record NW_026918154.1, read on the forward strand.
GATTCATTGACCTTTGCTCTTGAAATTTATGCAAAGGTCAAAGGTCAAGGTCATTTCAGAAATGAGAAATTTAGCTCTTTTTATATCTCGTTTGTCTTTTAACATCATACTTAATGTCTATGCATCATGAATATGTACTTTTAAAACTGTTTCAAAGATTTTATTCTTGTCCCCTAACATGAACCCATTTAAAAGTTATTGCCCCTTGTGCGAAAAACCTTGTTATCGCTACTCCTCCGAAACTTTAGACCGTAGAGACACCAAACCTTCACTAATGTCTTAAGGGTCTTTAGACCTAACTTCACTGTATAAGTGCGAAAGGATCTGATGACCCTTTATATGAGTTATTGCCCTTTAACTTCTTTATACTTACTATTAAACCTTGTATCTTGAAAACTATAAATGGTAGAAGCATGGGGCCAACTGCATTGTGACACATGACCTTTGACCTTGAATATTTTGTCAAGGTCAAAGGTCCAGGTCATTGCAAAAATGAGAAATTTAGCTCTTTTTATATATCCTTTGTCTTTTAACATATGCAATCAGTCTTTGCATCATTAATATGTACACTTAAAACTATTTCTAAGATTTCATTCTTGTTCCCCAAGAGGCATGAAACCTTCACTTATGTCTTAAGGGTCTTTAGGCACACCTTCATTGTATAAGTACTAAAGGATCTAATGACCCCTTATATGAGTTATTGCTCTTTAACTTCTTTATACTTACTATTAAACCTTATATCTTGAAAACTATAAATGGTAGAAGCATGGGATTAATTGCAATGTGTTTCTTGACCTTTGACCTTGAAAATTTTTTCAAGGTCAAAGGTCAAGGTCATTAAATTTTTTTTTTTTTACATTTTCATTTTTTTTTTCAAGCCATTTCCCTTAAAATTAAATTTAGTGTAAAATATAAATCTATAAGAAATTTAAAAAGGTGGAAAGACCTCTTATTGTTCTATGAACAATAAGTCTCCTAGTTATAATTTATGTCCGTTGTCATGACAAGATACGAAAATTCAGTCCGTTGTCATCAGTCCGTTGTCGCTACTGTACTGTACGTACATGTATACACTATGAAGTAGGTCGAATTTAGATTTTTTATGCTTTGATAAATTTCAAGCTTGCCTTCAATAAATGGGTGAACTAATTAGTCATAGGGAACTAAACGTAAGCTATTTTCTATATTTCATATAATATTCAGCTTTTGTTTGTCATACATAAGGGCTTCCGCCTTTTTCCTTAAGGTAGGGTTCTCACATTTCTTGTATTTAAAAATTAATGAAACTTTCACAGAATCAAGAAGACAATATCACTAAGTGATGGTTCATGTATCACTGAGATTAAATTTGACCGTTTAATATTGGAGACTAAGTCAGGTCAATGTCATTGCCTTTTCCCTGGACATAAGAATTAAAAATTACTGTTGTCAATCATGCCATCCCTACTTGTATTTTAAAAGACTGAACGTTTTTCTTTTTGCATAAAAAGATACTATCATATAGGGCCTATATGATATAAACAAATTGACATAAATAATTTAAACATAATGGATATTGGCTAATCTGAATTTTCTCTACTTTTCTTAGATTTTAAGGATATATTAGTTATTTTTATATGCTTATTATATTAGAATTTCTTTCATTTTCACATATGGTAAAGTTGTCATATAAAGATACAAAATGACACAAAAACAAGTTTTGATCGTTAACTTAGAGAGAAATAACAATGTTTACGGATTTTTGACTAAAATCTGTACGTAGATTAGAAGATTGAAAAGCCTACGTAATTCTATTTTTTTTTTTTTTTTTTTTTTTTTTTTGAAAAATCTTATTTATTTGATATATTTTGAAACTTTAGTCCCTTTGTATTATTTTAACTTACATTTAATTTTTCTTTCAAGTCTTTGATTGTGTAAAAATTATAACTAAATTTATTGTTCTATAATACTTTTGAGAGGAATATTAAGGTTACAACCAAATATTCTACTTGCCTATATGACATGACGTCATAGTAAGTTATATGACGTGAACTTTAGAGGTAACGATTTCCTAAAATCGATATCTAAGATTGATTTGAGGTCGTACAAATGAATCAAAATATGCAGAGGCATGATATAAACAGAATCTTGTCGTTTCTGGGTCTATGCTACATGTAGCTGCAGAACTGTAGCTCTCTTCTTGAGAAAATTCGGACAGATAAAGCAGAGCACTACAGATCCAAGCATTGTAAATACCTTCGATTTACGCCGACGATTTTTTGTCGCTCATTATGGGTATTTTTACGTGTATTTTATACTTTCCCCAGCTTTGAAAATAATTCAAAATGGTATTTAATATGATCATACATTCCACTTCAATTCCTCATCATTTATTTACTTCTAAACGCTAACAAATGGCTGTTTGTGGTTACGGACGTCGAAATGGAACGCCTTTAAACCGACATTACAAAACTGCTGTATGTACAGGACTGTTTAGGATCCATAAAAGGTTAACAAAGTATCAAATATAAGAGTTAAATATATGAATTATTATAGGATACCATTCTAAAAGCCTCAGAAAGCTTAAACTACACGGAATAAATACCTAAAGTAGCGACATAAAATCGTCGACGTAAATAGAAGGTTTTTACAACGCTTGGATCTGTATCTCTCTGCTTTATCTGTCCGAATTTTCTCAAGCAAAGATCTACAGTTTTGCAGCTAGGTCTATATGTATTTATCACAGGGGTTAAATACCAAACCCTTGACGTCATAACTGTTAATCAGTATTAGCAAAGTGATTGTGAAACGTAATGAGAATTCATGTAAACAAACACAAGAAATCAGAGTTTAAAAGCATTTAGAATGAATATCATGTGTGATTCATTTGGGAATGAGGTATGCTAATATGAATAAGGTATGCTAGTATGCTATTATAATTCTACAATTTCTTCGTACAATAAAAGCAGACTGTGTGTTTACTTGCCGATCAGCCTTTCCTCTGTCGTTCGTAACAAAAAAGATGCAAAAGTTCAACATTACGCCGCATATTTTGAAACTTAAATTTTGTTTGTATATAAAGTTTCTATTCTTCTATTTTTGGAAAGTGCTGTTAGAATTGTATAGTTAACGGGAATTGATGACTTTTTTCGATCATATGACAAAATGTAAAAATTTTGGGTAGGTTTCGTCCGAAAGTGTTGAATAATTATTTCAGTGATAAGACAGTAGGATTCTAGCAGCACTTTTCATGGTACAGAGATGTTTTTACATAAATTTTATTAAAAATTTAAGTTAATTATCCACAGGGTAGTGTTGAACTTTTCACTTTTTTATTAAGGCATATTTTCTAATTATAGACGTCACGTTGTGACGTCGTGGTGTAGTCCCATTGAAGTCTATAGAATGCATAATGATAGCAAAAGTTTTATCCATGACTTTTCCGATTTACAAGTGTTATATATTATTAAAAAAAAGTGTTAATACGCCGAATTCTGATACATGTGCTGCCTTAACAAACCCGCGAATATATTTTCATACGCCACCATTCCGCCAAAAATATAGTCCCTGCTAGTTTTCAAACACAATTTACCATTTCTGTTTAAAGTTGTACATGTACAATTGTGATGAGGAAAGAAAAATATCATCTTTTAAATCTTTTGCACCTAAATATATAAGACATATTAGCAAGTACACTTTGAATATTTCATCTTGTCAAAAACCACAGAAGAATCCTACCTTAAAAAACTAATTTCAAAATGAACTAGTGCTAATTGTAACGGGGACCGTTACAGATGTTCCCCAAACGCTCCCCAACTCCCTTTTATAGTCATATTCGCTGTAAGCGTAATTAAATAAGACAAACTCTATGCATTTGAGACTTTAACAACGTTTACCCAAAAGTGTACCATGTTCATTCAAATTTTATCATTGCACACTTGCGTGATGACCATACCTTCTTGTAGAAGTTCATTACATCTATCTATGTTCTAAATCTCACCCCGTTTGGTTGAAAACCAGAGGAGTTATAGCTATTTAAAGTTTCAGCCAATCAGATTGCAGGGCACGTACACGCACGTGCATGCATGTGCATTGCGACCATACCTTCTTGTAGAAGTCCATTATATATATCTATGTTCCAAATCCCATCCTGTTTGGTTGAAAACCTAGCTATTTAAAGTTTCAGCCAATCAGATTGCAGCGCACGTGCATACACGTGTTTTCATGATAATTGCTATATATCATGTTGTAGGATATCGTAATGCATGGCTATGTTCAAAGTTTCAAAGGATTTCGTCAAAAAACAAGAAAGGTATTGAGACTTTAGTTTCAGCCAATCAGAGCAAAGCGCACGTGCATGCGCGTGAGATCTTGCTATTTTGACCATGTCGTCTTGTCTATTCTACTAATATATCCTTACATTATGAGTTTCAAAGCATTTCATCAAAAAATAGAAAAGTTAAGGCAATATACATTATATTGGCCATTTAACGTGTTGCACGTGCACGCTCTTGCAAGCATGTGCGCGCAAAATGACCTTTGTTCGGCAAATCTACATAACATGTCTACTGACCCTAAAAACATTTTACCTTAGTCAGATGTGTAGTTTACAAGATCACTCAAGGACAAAATTTTCCCAGGAATAATAATAATAATAACTAGATGAAACTCGTTGCGAGCAACGAGAGGTCTTCCGTCCGATTCCGGAAAGAAAACGTAAAATCGTGATGAAAATGTAAAAAAAGATTTGAACACAAGGGGATTGAACCCAAGTCACCAGCACAAAATTCCAACGTATTAAATATTACACTATCGGGACACCTACACTAAATCTACTTGTACATATTTACGAAGCAGTGCCTCTCTCTTAAAAGTATGAAAGGTGGGTCACTATTCAAAATTTAGCGCCAAACGCCAGGAGTTAATCTTCGCGCCTTTTCTCTGGAATGTTCTATTAAATAGGTGTGATAGCTTCAACGAAATTAGAATAAAAACGTTCTTATAGCCTTAGATTCTAGGTTTAGAAAGTATATTTAACACATTTTACAAATTCCATATTGTTTATATGCATGTAACACTAAAGCGGTGAAACTGTTTTGAATTTTTAACTTTTTTCAATTTCCTATTTATCCCCCATTGAACTATCCCGAATAGTAATCGAAAGAGGTCGAAGTGTTTCGCCGAAAAACATGGCTCACTCTACGACGGTCAAGGAATCAGATATCATTTATGCTCAATAACTTGAAACAGGTCTTTGAGACAAGAATTCTAAAATAAACTCCATCAAGAGATCTTTAAAATATCATTTTCTTATTTCTGTCTTATTTATTAGTTTAATATGACACAAGTGTGCATAGGAAAAACAGTGGTTAAGATTTAAACTTTCAATATTAATTGATATTCTTTTTTGAGAAAGTATTACTTATAAGTATGATTTAAGATCTGTTTTCCGTGGTGCATAAATGATATTAGGTATCGAATTTCATTTCCACATTTAGTCTTTTCTTCTTCTACTTTGAAAACCAGCCAAATCTAATTACAGAAGACGTTAGTTTGACACAGAACTCCAACGAAACTACGACGTGACGATCCAAGTATTCCTTTACATTTCATTTATCCTTATGTTACTTTCGTTCAAGCAAACGCTCGACTGCCTCCGTAAACCCCTATTGCGAAATGTCGGCGTTGACAGAGACAGTCGCCATTTTGGACCCGCTTCAAATTTTTGAATGCTTATATCTAGAGTTTAGATTTATCAACATTCAAACAAATTATATAGTCAGCATCATAAGGAGGACTTCTATTAACATACCAAAAATAAATGAAAAATACTGAAAAACAAAAAAGTTAGAAAATACGAATTTTTGAATTTGCATCTCGTACCAACCGGAAGTACTGACGACGCACGAGAAGATGATTCTGCAAACCACAAAGTGACAAACTATCGTCTCCAATAAGTCTCCAAGTCATATCTTTAGCCATTTTCGAGAAAAAGGGGCGACAAAATTGCATTTTGAAATCAGGAAATCGTCCATAACTTGGCACCAGAAGAGAATTTTCCAAATTTCTCTTCGGATGTAACAACTTCATATAATGACACATATTTTGTGAAAGTTTCATGAAAAACCGCTGAATAGTTTTCGAGAAATCGCCTGCACAAAATTTTGTCAAAAAAAAGAATAATAATAATAATAATAATAATAAGAATAATAATAAGAAACAGTAGAATCACTATAAGGTCTTCCGTGAAGACGGAAGACCTTAATAAGAAACAGAGTAAAAACAATATGTTCCCCAACTTCGTTTGGGGAACATAATAATAAGAAACAGAGTAAAAACAATATGTTCCCAAACTTCGTTTGGGGAACATAATAAGGCAGCAAAATTCAAATTCTCATTTCTCTACTAAGATTTTTACATCGGGCTCGGAGTTGGTTTTCTTCAGAAAGACAGGACTGGGTTCAAGGCGACTAGGGGTACCACACCGGTAATTGACCAATCAAAATGAACTTAGTCAATTGTAGGTCCATACATTAAGCCGATTTTCCTTTCTTTTGAGAGTTTTTTTAATTTCCTTCCAGGCCAGTTTGACAACTCTGGTACCTGTGCCTAGGAAATTTTATCTACTCTGTAAATAAATAAAGTTTTTTGACAGGAACTATTTCTCCAGGGCATAGGAGGCTACTTCCTGGGGTGCTTTTGTGATGTTTATAAAGACATGGAAAACACGTGGATTTGAGGGTAGCCCTGTTTGCATATGCAAATAAATCAGAAAATGTCGTGTACGTACCCTGGTTTTTTGGTGTCAGCTAATGTGACAGGTATTGTTTAACACCCCCTTATCAATATTTTTTCATGAATTCAAACACGTGAGGTTTTACTGGAAAGAAACGTGTATTGCTTTTTAATATACCGAAACTCGCTATTTCTGGGGATTGTGTAATTCTAAAAAAAATTCAGATAAATTTCAATGGTGAAATAAAAGAAGAATGCTTGGTATTAAAATATTAATTCATATCAGTAGAATTGAATGCTATTAACGACATCTGGAGAAATAGGCTTTAAAAGGTTTATATCATATCTTTGTTCGTCTGCACTTAAATTTCAAACACGACAGAATTTGTCATTTTTGCCGTAAAAATTCATAATTTCTATATACTTTAGAGACTTACCGTAAAACTTTCAGGAAACTTTCTATGAAGTCTTTTCTGCACCTTAAGTGAAATTTTATGTCGATCCCAGGTGTTGATCGAGTTTCAGAGAAATTTTCTACGTTGTTATTGATTTTTCTTTTTTTAAGGAGAAGGGGGGGGGTTGACTTTTTTATTCTAAGCATTTGTTAAAGTGAGTTTGTAAATACATCTACGAACTTGAGCTGGATTGTGACCTTTGGGTCAAGGGGTCAAAGGTCAAGGTCAAAGGTCAAGGTCATCAAAGCATTTCATAAAGAAATATAAAAGTAACGGCCATATCAAGTATACAAGTCATTTGATCATTGCACGCGCGCGAAGGTGCAATGCATGAAAGCTATATCATCGTGACTACACTTTTAATGTGTTTCTATTCTTTGAATTTTGAAACGTTTCATAAAAAAAATTACGACCATATCAAGTAAATCGGTCATTTAACGCATTGCGCGCGCACACGTGCATGCAAGTCCTTGCATTCAAGTTTGATAGTAGCATAATGTAAGAATCCGTCATATCTATTCATATTCTAAATTTCATCCTGTTTTGTTGAGAATCAAAAAAGTTATAGGCATTTAAAGTTTAAGCCAATCAGATCGCAGCACACGTGCATGGGCGTGGTTTCTTGAAAACTTTTATATATCATAGTTTAGGACGTATTAAGGTATGATTATGTTTTAAAATTCAAAGTATTTTGTCAAAAAACAAGTAAGATATTGAGATTTTTGTTTCAGCTAATCGGAGCAAAGCGCACGTGCATGCGCGTGCATGCATGTGCATGATGACCGTAACTTCTTATAGGAGTCTATTGTGTCTGTCTATGTTCTAAATCTTATCGTGGTTGGTTGAAAAACAAGGGAGTTACAGCCATTTGAAGTTTAAGCCAATCAGATTGCAGCGCACGTGCATGCGCATGCTTTCATGACAAATGTTATACATCATGTTGTAGGACATCTTAAAGTATGCTTATATTTTAAATTTCATACCATTTCGTCAAAAAACGGAAAAGATATTGAGATTTTTGTTTCAGCCAATCAGAGCGAAGCGCACGTAAATGCGCGTGAGTTCTTGCTAATTTGACAGTGTCACATTATCTACACTATTAATATATCCTTATATAATGAGTTTCAAAGCATTTCATCGGAAAATGTTAAAGTTATGGCTATATTAAATATATTAGTCATTTCAGTCATTTCACGCGCCCGCACGTGCAGGCGTATGCGCGCAAAATGACCTTCGTTCCGCACACCTACACAACACACCTATTAACCCTAAAAAGGTTTTAGCTCAGTTGGGTGAACAGTTTCTGAGAACACTCGCGGATAAAAAAGTACCGGAGAAGAAATAAGAAGAAAAAAGAATAATAACTAGGGCTAATTGTAACGGGAACCGTTACAGATGTTCCCCAAACGCTCCCCAACTCCCTTTTCGTGCCATATTCCCTGTAATTTTCATTAAAGAAGGCAAAATCTATGCATTTAAGACGTAAACAACGTTTTCCCAAAAGTATACCAAGTATTTCAAATTTAAGCAATGCAGGCGTGCGCATGTGATTGCATGAGCGTAACGACGATATCATCTTGTCTACACTATTTTACTCATATGCACGTGCATGATGACCATACCTTCTTGTAGGAGTCCATTATGTCTGTCTATGTTCTTAATCCCATCCTGTTTGGTTGAAAAACAAGGGAGTTATAGCCATTTAAAGTTTAAGCCAATCAGATTGCAGCGCACGTGCATGCGCGTGTTTACATGACAATTGTTATATATCATATTGTAGTACATCCTAAAGTATGCCTATATTCTAAATTTCATAGCATTTCGTCAAAAAACAGAAAAGATATTGAGATTTTTGTTGCAGCCAATCACAGCGAAGCGCACGTGCATGCGCGTTAGTTCGTGCTAATTTGATAGTGTCACATTATCTACACTATTAATATATCCTTATTAAATGAGTTTTAAAATATTTCATCAAAAAATGTTAAAGTTATGGCTATATAAAGTATATCCGTCATTTCACTCATTTCACGCGCCCGCACGTGCATGCGTATGCGCGCAAAATAACCTTCGTGTTGCACACCTACAGTACACACCTATTAACCCTAAAAAGGTTTTAGCTCAGTTGGGTGAACAGTTTCTGAGAACACTTATATACAAAAAAGTACCGGAGAACAAAGAAGAAAAAAAAGAATAATAATAATAACTAGTGCTAATTGTAACGGGGACCGTTACAGATGTTCCCCAAACGCTCCCCAACTCCCTTTTGGTGCCATATTCCCTGTAATCTCTATTAAATAAGAAATACTTTATGGAATTTGGACTTAATCAAGGTCTTCCCAGAAAAATACAAAATATATTTAAAAATAGGCATTGCGTGTTCATGTTCGTAACGACCATATTATCTTGACTACACTATCTAAAATTTTAATATACTTAATATCAAAGCATTTAATCAAAAAGTATTAAAAAATACACTCATTCGAGGGTATTTTTAATTTTACTCATTTCACGTGTACGCACGTGCATAATGACTACATCTTCTTGTAGGAGTTCTTTATATTTATCTTTGTTCTAAATCCCATCCTGTTTGGTTGGAAAACAAAGGAGTTATAGCCATTTGAAGTTTCAGCCAATCAGATTGCAGCACACATGCATGCGCGTGATTTCATAAATTTTTATCTTTGTTGTATTGAAGGATATCTAAATGAATGACTATATTTTAAAATTCCAAACATTTCGTAAAAAAACAAAGGAGATATAGCCATTTAAAGTTTCAGCCAATCAGATTGCAGCACACGTGCATGCGCGTGATTTCATGAATTTTTTTCTATATATTTTAGGATATCCTAATGCATGACTATGTTTTAAAATTCAAAGCATTTCGTCAAAAAACAAAGGAGAATTAGCCATTTAAATTTTCAGCCAATCAGATTGCAGCACGTACGCATGCGCATGCTTTCATGAAAATTTTTATATATCATGCTGTAGATCTTCATAATGTAGGACTATGTTCAAAATTTCAAAAGATTATGACAAGAAACAAGAAAGATATTGAGACTTTAGTTTCAGCCAATCAGAGCAAAGCGCACGTGCATGCGCGTGAGATCTTGCTATTTTGACCATGCCATTTTGTCTATACTAGTAATGTATCTTTACATTATGAGTTTCAAAAAAATTCATCAAAAAAAAGAAAAGTTACAGCAATATCCATTATATTGGTCATTTCATGTGTTGCACGTGCGCGCTCTTGCAAGCACGTGCGCGCAAAATGACCTTCGTTCGGCAAATCTACATAACATGTCTACTGACCCTAAAAACATTTTACCTTAGTCGGATGTGTAGTTTACAAGATCACTCGTGGACAAAATTTTCCCAGGAAGAAGAAAAATAATAATAATAATAATAATAATAATAATAATAATAAGAAACAGAGTAAAAACAATATGTTCCCCAACTTCGTTTGGGGAACATAACTAGTGCTAATTGTAACGGGAACCGTTACAGATGTTCCCCAAACGCTCCCCATTTCCCTTTTGGTGCCTTATTCCCTGTAAGCTTGATTAAATAAGACAAACGCCATACATTTAAGACTTTAACAAAGTTTTACCAGAAGTGTTCAATTTAAGCATTGCACGCATGCGCATTTGAATGGATGTGCGTTATGGCCATATCATCTTGTCTACACTATTGATATATTTTAATATACTAAATATTACAGCATTTAATCCAAAAATATGTTGAATCTAGTGTATTTGGAATTTTACTCATTTCACGTGCACGCACGTGCATGCATGTGCATGATGACCATTCCCTGCTGTAGGAGTCTATAATATCTATCTATGTTCTGAATCCCATCCTGTTTGGTTGAAAATCAAGGGAGTTATAGCCATTTAAAGTTTCAGCCAATCAGATTGCAGCGCACGTGCATGCGCGTGACTTGATGAAAATTACTATATATCATATTGTAGGATATCCTAATATATGCCTTTGTTTTAAATTTCAAAGCATTTCATCAAAAAACAAAAAAGATATTGAGATTTTAAAGTTTCAGCCAATCAGAGCGAAGCGCACGTTCATGCACGTGCAAGTATGTTCATGATGACTTTACCTTCTTCTAGGAGTCCATTATATATATCTACGTTCTAAATCCCATGCTGTTTGGTTGAAAAACACGGGAGTTATAGCCATTTAAAGTTTGAGCCAATCAGAATGCAGCGCACGTGCATGCGCGTGATTTGATGAAAATTCTTATATACCATATTGTAGAATATCCTAAAGCATGCCTATGTTTTAAATTTTAAAGCATTTCGTCAAAAAACAGAGAAGATATTGAGATTTTTGTTTCAGCCAATCAGAGCAAAGCGCACGTGCATGCGCGTGAGTTCGTGCGAATTTGACAGTATCACATTATCTACACTACTAATCTATCCTTATATAATGAGTTTCAAATCATTTCATCAAAAAATGTAAAAGTTATAGCTATATTAAGTATATAAGTCAATTCACTCATTTCACGCGCCCGCACGTGCATGCGTATGCGCGCAAAATGACCTTCGTTCCGCACACCTACACTTCACACCTATTAACCCTAAAAAGGTTTTAGCTCAGTTGGGTGAACAGTTTCTGAGAACACTCGCGGACAAAAAAGTACCGGAGAACAAATAAGAAAAATAATAATAATAATAATAATAATAAGAAACACAGTAAAAACAATATGTTCCCAAACTCCGTTTGGGGAACATAACTAGTGCTAATTGTAACGGGGACCGTTACAGATGTTCCCCAAACGCTCCCCATGTCCCTTATCGTGCCTTATTCCTCTAAGACCTTTTAATAAATGCTAAGTATCCAAAGATTTCATTTAAGAATATAAAAGTTACAATGATATCAACTATCAACGATATATTGTTTAACGTTTTGCATGCGCGCACACGTACATGTACATGCATATGCAAGATGATTATGGCATGTTGATTAAGCGATTAACATATCTTTCTATCCCGCGAATCAAAGAAAAAAATACACATATAAATTTACCATTTTTCAAGCATATGTCATATTTTTGATATATCGATTCACATTTTATTTCTCTACTTATTTTAACCTCGGGCTCAAAGTTGGTTTTATTCCGACGACAAGGCAGGGTTAAAGTCGACTAAGGGTATCACGCCAATACCTAACCAATCAAAATGAACTTATTCAATAGTAGTTCCATACATGGAAAAAGGGATTTTCCTTTCTGTTCAGAATTTTTTTTAATATTTCCTCTCAGGCCATTTTGACAACTCTGATACCTGTGCCTGGTAAATTTTATATACTTTGTAAATAAATATATAAAGGTTTTTTGACCGGAACTATTCATTTTTTCCAATGCATAGGGGGCTACTCTCTGGGTTTTACAAGAGATGTTTAAAAAGACATTCGTGTCAGCTAATGTGACCTATATTGTTTAACACCTTCTTATTAATATTTTTTCATGAATGCAAATATCTGATTATTTTACGAAGGAGTGTACATGTATATTGATTTTTTAATATACCGAAAATCGCTATTTCTGGGGATTGCGTAATTCTAAAAAAATTCAAATAAATTTCAAAGGTAAATTTAACAAAGGATGCTTGGTATTAAAATATTATTTCAAATCAGTAGAATCGAATGCTATTAACGACATCTGAATAAATAGGCTATAAAAGGCTTATATGCCAACTTTGGTGATCTGCACTTTAATTTTAAACACGACAGGAATTGTAATTTTTTCTGTATAAATTAATAATTTCTATATACTTCGGAAACTCAAATGAAATATTTTAATACACTTTCCTCGAGCTCTTTTCTGCAGTTTTCCTGAAATTTTA
>NW_026918155.1:0-137094 GCF_032062105.1 Saccostrea cuccullata
ATTATGAAAAATTGAACTTACATGGGGTTGTTTCGTGTTAAGTTTGGTTGAAATTAACAAAGAGATTAGTTGCACCTTTATACGAAAAGTGCACGAAAAGCATTTAATACCTACGTGGTCAACTGAAAGAACAAGTAAGCTTCAGAACTTATTGAAAGTATTTACTACATAAAAGTACAGCTACTTATAGCGAGCATGATTAGGTCTACTCAACTTTTTAATAACTATGTACATAATTATTAACCAGTTAAGTAGATCGACATATATGTTGTTATTATATATTATATAATATGGTCACCACCGCCGTGTGCTCCTTGTCATGATCGGGAAATAACGAGTAGATGTATCGATGCTGATTCATCATATTGGGACACACAGTCAGCATGAAATAAAAATAATTTATATGTTTTGCAATTTTCCATCTAAATTTTTTTTCCTCTTTTATGCCACAAAATGTCAAACTGAAAGTACATACTATATAATATATAGATAAAAAGAGGCTTAATAATTTGCTATTTTTTTTTTACAGAGGTCAGTGGAATTTTTTTTCGTTGCGTGGACTGAGGTCCACGCAGTAAATATATAAGCGAGGTTAAACCGGATGCCATGAGCAAACAACAGGCTACGCATACGCGAGAATGCTGGAGATCGAGTTCGCAGCTTAGGTAACTTGCCCGTAGAATAATTCGCCCTATTCGAATTAGAATATTCCATTCATTGGCAAATCGCGCTTTTAAATCTGCATATCGCATTTACGTATTCATTGGCGGATCCGAATTTCCCTCTCATACATATTCTTTTATATACAAACTAAACTTTCATTCTATGGTACAAGCATTTTGAAAAGTAGGAAGAACTTGCAGTATATAGATAACATAGTAATTTAACAACTCGAATAATAAACGCCATTCAACAACTAGTTCTAGCTTTTAAAAGAAAGAACAAGCTTTCACCGGAATTAGTTTTGTGCATCAAGGCTCGCAAAATAATTTTTTTTTTATTTCAGCAATCCAAATACCGTTTGATAGAAGTCTATAGCAACGGTTTTAAATGTGGCGGAGGGGGGGGGGGGCTTCGACATAAAAAAAAACTGCGTGCTACAGAGCTGTGCTACACGTAAACCATCAGATCTCTTTTTTTCCCCTGATAGATTTCTTCCGCATAAATCCAGAACAGGTGTCAAGTCTCAGCCATTATGGGTTACATGTATCAAAATAGCCCGATTTTTGAAACTGACTTAACTAAAGGTCGCTAATTTGAGATAAAATTTCACAATTTTACTTTGAGATTACAATCAGTCATAAGTAGGCAGATCATTAGAACATAAAGGTATTTTTTAAATTGGGCCAAACTCAAAGGTCAAGGTTAAAAGGTCAAAATATTTATGCAGAAATTAAATTTCATTTCTTTTAAATACGGCAGTAAGACTGAGGTAACAAAGAAACATATATGAAATTGCAAGAATGTCTGACTACCGGTGATGTGGTGGCATTTCTGTAATTTTTTCTCAAATTTATCAATTTCAGACTTTAAAATATTTGTGCCCAGGGTTGTTCCGTCGTTTTTCAAGGGAATCGTCTTTTTCTAAAGTTCGGACTAATATGCTCTTGAAGGTCATTTCGCCTACCTCCTACACTTATTCCCTCCATTATTCAATAAGACTATTATCATGATTATAAGTACACCAAATCTGTAATTCTCTCGGACGAGGCAAAATAGTATTATGTGGAATACTTGTTATATTGCGATTTTGTATGATTTAGTAAGATATGTCTTTTGACGTGGAAAAAATGCTTTGGGATGATACCTGGGTGTATATTTAATAAACACATTAGATAATGAATTGCTTTTAAGGTGTTCAAAATGCATGTACTGTAAATACCACACTATATTCAAAACATTTTACATAACGTTTCATTGTACGTCATTCAAATGATGATTTAGTATCCAAACTTCATACTGCTTCTGTCTGCATTATTATTATCTGTAAACAATGTAATTGTTTAAAAAAAATAATCCTGTTTTTTAAAAATATAGACCTCAATGATTTGGCCAGAAATATTTTTATCGGATGCAGAAGATGTGATCAGTTTTGTCAGAGGTGTTTGGTAAATTGATAACTATTTTCATGCACATGAAACAGCGACACCCTTTTAAACAGCTGAATTTTCGTTCAAAAATATTTGTTAAGCGTACTTATTATAGCACCCCTCTTTTCTTGAAAAGCAGGGGACTGGGGTATAAATCGATGGAGGTGTTCATGCGTTTGTACGTCGGTCCGTCTGTCCGTTACGCTCTTTGGAATACCCATCTCTTATCCGCAACTCCTCTTATACCAATAAATGAAATTACACGAGACTTTCACTGAATCCTAATACATATTACCATTGAGCACCTCCTGTTTTACTTTTTGATCCGACACTTATTCAGGTGTCCCATAGCAAAACATGGACTTCGCCATTATACCTCTGTACTCGTAAGGGGCGGGTTAATCATTTTTTGAGCTCAATACTCGCAGTATCTCTAGTTTTTTTTCTAACATAAACATATTTAAAAAATTGAATTTCATTTTCAAGAAGCAGCAAGAAAAATTGAGACAACTCACAGATTTTAAGTTGTAAAGGAGGTGCCGATGGATATTTTAATAATAATAGTTTATTAGACGTGAATTGTTTGAATGTTTGCATAACTACCGGTAATGTTTTGGCATTACTGTAAATCTTTCTCGAATTAGCAAATTTATTTTCTGTGCCCAAGGTAGTTCCTTGGTTATTTCAAGGAAGTCTTTCTCTTAACCTTGGAATAAATGTGGAGGTCATCTCGCCTACTTCCTGCACTTATTCTTCTCATTATTCAAACAGACTGTTATAAGTACACCACATTTATAATTTTCTCTGACGAGGCAATATAATATATTATTCAGACTCCTTGCTATATTGCATTTTTTAAAAAATATATATATGAGTTAATAAAATAGGTCCTTTGTCATGAAAAAATTGCGTAGAAATAATACCAGGGTGTATATATTCAATAAACATGTGGGATAATGAATTGTTTGTGTGCTTATGAGTTTTCATAATTCATGTTCTAATATAAGTACAACTCAAAACATTTACGTAACTAATTTTTTACGTCATTCAAGTGATCAAGAGAGAAAATTCAGTATGTGAACTATTACGAAAGGTCCGAGTCTTATCAGCAAACAATATACTAAATTTAATTATTAGTTTCTAAATCTTTGACGATTTGGCGAGATATTTTTTATTAGATGCAGAAAATAACGTGATCTGTTCCGTCAGAGGCTGTCGGCAATATAACAACCATTTCATTCATATGCATGATATTAGCTGCGCCTTTAAATGTAAGAACATTTGATTTAGCGTTCTAGTTACTTTCCTTAAATTTCTTATTTACTTTTTTGGACATTTTAAAACTATGGAGATACACATGTAGAGTTATACGGTGAATACAATTTTATTTAATCTTTTTTTTTAATTAAGAGAAATGAATCCAACCCGTTACTTTATGTCATACAGATACTTTTCGCCAAGGCAACATTTTTGTCACGATACTAGATAAAAAAAAGTTAGACTGATGCATGACATCAGATCGGCCAGAATAAAAAAATAAACATTTTGAGAGAGGGTACTTTACATTAATTTTGTACCAGACCGTCTAAAATCCAAACAAGAGAACCACAGACCACAATGCTCACCTGAGTAACTCCCACCTTTTTTCTTCATTCGATTTTTTTATGCCTTTGTAGTAACTGAATGCACATTGCATATAAATCCTAAGGGGTCATGATTTGAACAGATATGAAGATTCACTATCTGAGAATACTTCCTTAAAGTATGACGAATTATGACTTTGTTGTACCTAGAAAAAAGGGTTTTTTAATATTTTATTTGTATTTATAATGTAAAACATTGATTGTTCATCGTGGTCACATAATACCCACAAGGTGATATTTTGAACAAACTTTTATAACCATTATCTGTGGATGCTTCCATATAATACAATATTCATACAACTATTCAGGGCTTTGCAGTTTTTGAAAAAAAATATTTACATATTTTTGATGTAATTTGAGTAAAATTTTTATTGCCCATACACTACGGTCTCATCCTTTCTCCGGGGAAAGGGTCTGAACAAATATAAATTAACTCTACCTCTGAATGTTTTCATATAATGGAAATATGACTGATTAATATGACTTTGCAGCAAAGTTTGCCGGTCTTGAAAAGAAAATTTAAGAGTAATCCTCTTATGTATTCTGTATTATGAATCTATCCTATATCAGAAAGCTTTCACTTAGCTATAGGTTTCATTTCTTCTGGCCCAGTGGTTTTCAAAGAGAGTAGCATTTTTAAATGATCCCATCTTATTCTTTTTATCTTTAAATTATTAATCATATATTAAACAGAGGGAGTGACCCTTCATTCGAACAAACATATTCCTTTTACCCGCGGATATTCTGGGCTATGTTTAGTTGAAAATGGCCCAAGGATAATGGGAAAGAAGAAAAAACTGTAAAAAAAAAAAATTATAGCTTGAAATATTTAGAGATTACGAAGAGTATTCAAGATCAGAAAAAGTTCATTCAAACATCAGAGGTGGGATTAGGTGCCATGGAGGAGATAGCGTCCAATGCCGACCGGTGTTCTCCTTGTCATAATTCGGGGAATAAAAAATCCGTCGTCAATTCAGTGTGTAAATAATGGACTGACAATTAGTATGAAAAACGTCAGTAAGCATTTGATTCAATGATAAATTGTATTTGCTGACAAGGTCCATGTATCGACCAAAGAACTTACCAAATGATGACTTTAAACAAGACTGCTGATATTTTTGTTTCAGCAACTTGTTTGTCAAACATTTATTTTGTTTTAGAAATTGTTTATACATAGAGCATGTTCCTGTGTATCGAATCAACTGAAAAACATAAACCTCGTTTGCAAATTGATACATAAGTTGATGATTGAAAAGTTAAAGTCATCACATTTATCATTAAGCTTTGTTGTGAGAATGCCATTTACGTCTTTTTCTAGTAAAATATCCAAGTATGAAACAGATGAGTCAGACTTTGTAGCATCTTCGAATTCAAAATTATGTTAATTAATAATACGTCTTTTATATATCTAAATGTCGAGTTGATGGTCACCGCAAGTGTTTTCTCTTTCTCATGTTTAAGATTTTGAATAATTTTGGCCCAATATGGAAACAAAAGTAAGTCTACTAGTAACGGGGTGCATGGAAATTCCAATAGATTGTTGGAAGACCTGGTCTACAAAACCACATAAATATTATCAATGAAATACTCAAGCATATCTGAAATATTAACTTCAGAATACTTGTTTATATAATCGAAATGTTTTAACAAAAATTAATTTGGATATGAAAAGTGACAAGATACGTTATTTTACGAGTTCCATTTTTATCAATAAGGTAGCTGTCATTCTGTCAATGATGGCCCAAAAACCTGGACTTTAATTTTTAGTGGAGAATGGTTGTTTTATGCTATTGTTTTTGGTAAGTTTTTGTTATTTCAAATTTTCCAAAAGTTCTTTGGAATTTTTAAGTATCCGCAAGTGATTTACATCGCTTCTAAAATATATTGTTGCACAGTACTCCAGAAGTTTCTCTCAATGCTGTTAATATTTAAGTGAGGAGTAAAGAAAAAGGCTTGGTATAACATTTACTGGAACCCGCTATGCATCTTTATTGTAAGGATTTTTAAGAAATTACGGAATCCAATATAGACACGGTAATAAAAATTAATTTTGGCTGCTTGATCATAACCACAACAGACAACGGACAAATTGTTAAGCCTTTAGCGCAGAAGAGCTTGAAATACATGTAAGCGTAAATACTTCTTTCTAATTAGAAAATAAACATACACACCTTCCACACCCACCTACACACATTACAAGATAAAATAGCACGTACTTTCAGTGATTCAGTAAATGAAACTGATTCATTGGTATAAAAATCTGAAATCTGTGACAAATAACAAATAACATCAAAATGCATGTACATGCATGTTTATTTATTTACATGTCTGCAGATTAAAAAAAGAAAATTTCTCATATGCTGACACCAGCTGAGATCTTTTTTCTCGTGTGTGTGTTTTTTTTTCTGTATACATGTACATGTAGTATACCGTACCGTAATGGTAAAAACAATAAATGGGAAGTGAAGATTTTTTCATTATCAATCGTAGTTACATGTATTCAAGAAATGAAGATTCATGAGGTTATGAACTCATGCGCTTCACGCCGGCATATTTCATGAAGCGCATTTATTTAGCGCTTCATGATGAATATGCCGGTGTAACGACGAAAAATGACCCCCGTAGAATATTGACCAGGGGGTCATTTTTCTACGTACAAAAATGACCCAGGGTCAGTATTTTACGACAAGTATGGTCATTTTTCGACCGTAAAAAAGCATTCCAGACCAGTAATTCTACGACTTCACACACGTTGAAAAATGACCCCCCATAGAAATTTGACCCCCTCCTTTTTTATATAATAAAACCTTACATCTGTGTTTCCTGAATAGTTTTTACTTTCAAATGTAAGAAGGAATGTATACAGTATACTTTAGTCCTTCCCAACATATCTGAATAGTAACAGCATAATCAATGTATCCAAGATGGATTTTTATTTTGCTTGAAGCATCCAAATTAGTCAAATTTAATATTGATTTATTGAGGAGTATAAATGTATGCTTATATTTTGGGTAAGTTTTTTTTTCTCATTCAAAGTTTTTGATCCAAAAATGGCATGATATGTTTCTTACATGTATAACCATAAACTTGTAGGGAGACCTCAGAATTTAGCACTTTTAACCATTTGAATTCATTTTTGAAAAATTTTACAAATCCAAAAACATTGCAAAGAAGCAAGAAAAGTAATGTGATTTAACTATATAAATTCAATTCCCTTAGCTCTTACATTTAAACTTATATATTATACATACTGCTTTCAACAAGAGGCCCAGGGGCCACATCGCTCACCTGAGCAATTTGCTAGGAAAAAGCACACATTAGATCAGAACTGAAAGTTAACCGAGTTTGAAAGGGGGGGCTTGAATTTTAACCTCCCTGGGGGTCATGGTTTGAACAAACTAGAACCTACACTACCTGAGGATGATTCCCTATAAATATCACTAAGCATGGCTTTGAAGTACTTGAGAAGAAGATTTTAAAAGGTTTCCCTATATATTCCTATGTAAAACTTTGATCAGCCATTTTGGCCCCAACCTACCCCCGGGGGTCATGATTTGGACAAACTTGAATCTACACTACCTGAGGTTAATTTCTCACAAGTTTCATCTTTCCTGTCTCAATGGTTCTTGAGAAGAAGATTTTTAAGATTTTTCCTATATATCCCTATGTAAAACTTTGATCGGCCATTTTGGCCCCACCCTACCCCCGGGGGTTATGATTTGAATCTACACTACCTGAGGATGATTCCACATGAGTTTCATCTTTTCTAGCCCAGTGGTTCTTGAGAAGAAGATTTTTAAAGATTTTTCCTATATATTCCTTCGCCTCGCCCAATACGGATTTCCATTTCACACCCTGTATGATTCCGTATTAGATCGCCGAGTCCCAATACGGATTTCCATTTCACACCCTGTATGATTCCGTATTAGGTCACTAACTGACTGTGTAACTAATAATGTAAAACTTTGATCGGCCATTTTGGCCTCACCCTACCCCCGGGGGTCATGAATTGAACGAACTTGAATCTACACTACATGAGGATGATTCCACTGACTTTCATCTTTCCTAGCCTAGTGGTTCTAAGATTTTTCCTATATATTCCTACGTAAAACTTTGATCGGCCATTTTGGCCTCACCCTACCCCCGGGGGTTATGATTTGAATCTACACTACCTGAGGATGATTCCACATGAGTTTCATCTTTCCTGGCCCGGTGGTTCTTGAGAAGAAGATTTTTTAAAAATGCCATTAATTTTTCTCTAATTCATAATTATCTCCCCTTGGAAAAGGGCGTGGCCCTTCATTTGAACAAACTTGAATCCCCTTTACCTAAGGATACTTTGTAGCAAGTTTGGTTGAAATTGGTACTGTGGTTCTTGAGCAGAAGATGAAGATGTGAAAAGTTTACAACGACGACGACGACAACAGACAACGGACAAATTTTGATCAGAAAAGCTCACTTGAGCCTTTGGCTCAGGTGAGCTAAAAACACAGCCTTGTCCTACTTTTTTCCTACATGTATGTACAGGAAATACCACACATATCGAGAACGTTCTTATAATGATATAAAAAACCGGCAAACATTTTCATCTTGATAATATAAATTCAATTTCCTTAGCTCTTACGTTTAAACTTCAATATATATTATGCATACTGCTTTTAAAAAACACAGCTGTGTCTACTTTTTTCCTGCATGTATGTACAGGAAATACCATACATATCGAGAACGTTCTTATAATGATCTGATGATATTAAAAAAAACCAAATCGGCAAAAATTGTCATCTGAGTGAATAACAGTTCAGCCTTCATACATTCTATAAATTCATCCAAATAACTAATTCTTTTTTCAACACTTTTTAGCCCATGGACACCTGTCAAATGGCTGTAACCTCCCCCTTTTTGAGATTTTCATAGACAATAAATTTGCAAATATACATGAACTCTTAGTCTATCATGCCATTAATACTAAAAATAATAATAATATCATTTTTCATGTCTGTTAATTTGTTAAGTTTTTACGGTTAATAAAAATTCCAAAAAAAAATCTTTGTTTCGAAGGAGTTTTTTAACATTAATACAAAATTACCTATGAAACAAATGAAAAAAGGCAGAGCTGACAGACCAGTGAGATTGTTAACCTCTTATATTAAACGTTTACACCCATTCACAAGATTTCGCTAGAGCTTGATCGGATTGTCGTGGTTTCGAGTCCCGGTTGTACGAAAGCAAAAGAAAGTTAAGACTTATGCAAATGTCTTGGTTAAACATCAAAAGTTTCGTTATTATACGCGAATGTTACGCTTTATATCCCGTAAATTTCGCGTTATAACGCGAAAGTTTTGCGTTTTTTCGGGAAAGTTTCTCGTTATATCGCGAAGTTTCGCGTTTATTCGCGAAATTTTCGCGTTATAACGCGAAAGTTTATTCGCAAAAGTTACGCGTTATAACGCGAAAGGTACGCGTTATATCGCGAATGTTTAGCTTTGTAACGCGAAATAAATATTTTTTTAACCTAGGAAAATGAGCTCAATGGGCTTTCATACGATCGCGACTGTCCTATGTCGATAAAAAAAAAACGTAGCAACTGTATCTTCCCCAGGCGTTTAGCACTTTGAAGTGAAATTTGCGTTCCTTTGAATAAGGCCTTAAAACAGAGGTCAGGTGTCAGGCCAGGCGTTGGCACTATATAGATTTCACTGCTCGATGGGCCTGAGTTCCGAGTAGAACCATTCACAGTACACTGTATATGGGGATGTCTCTGTAGCAGAATAAAAATTCTCGAACAGGAAGTAAACCAACATACAATCAATCAACACTTTGATGAAATTCTGGCAGCTGTTACACAGTCCCATTGAATATATTTATCAATCAAAGAAAACTTTCAGCGACAATAATACCGTCGAACCAAACTTGTTGAACAAACTACTTAGTTTCTTTGCATATCCAACAATAAAAAATCCACTGGATTTTAAAACATTTGAAATATTACGTCTGTAAACTCCTAAAATCTTCACATTAAACTGCACATATAGAGAGGGAAAAGAAATACTACAATGTCCTTATTTCATTTTTTTGTATGTCGAACACTTTTCTTTTTAATGAAATATTTTTTATGCAACAACCCTCATTTGTTCAAGTTTTGTTGACACTATCTAACGACAGAAACACCGGTAGCCTAATGGTTTTGACCAAACCATTTTTTATGTTCTGGTATCATGTATCATAGAGCAGAGGCAATTTAATTTAGTACTTACTTTTTTCAAATTAAACCGTCCCGATCCTTTTTAGGAGAAGTTTGAAACTTCATTCATACATATATAAAAATCAAATATTTTTATAGGATCTATTTTTTCTTCATGAGTGCCCTTTTTCGTGTCATTTTTTAAGTAGTGTTAAAAAACGATGTACTTTTGAAAAATAAAACTTAATTTGGATTTTTGCAATTTTTTTTACCCCAGATAAAATCTGAGATTTACAATATGGACATTTTTTAAAGTATAAGTTTTTTTCTGTCACCAGCTAAGAAAATGACCTTGATTTTTTTAAGATTAAAATGAAACTTTAATACTAGAGGTACTGTTAGCAATGAGCTCACTATATGATACCCCCCGCCTCCCATATGAATATAATGGCAGTGTCCATGTTTTGCTCTAGAAAATCAAAAATATATGTCAGATCAAAAAGTAAAATAGGAGGTGCACAATGGCAATATGTAATTAAGAATCTGTGAAAGTTTCATTAAATTTCCTTCAGTGGTATGAGAGGAGTTGCGGATAAGAGATGGGTACCCCAAAGCGTAACAGACGGACGGACGGAAATACCGATTACTATATACCCTCTCACTTTTCAAGCGGGGGTATAAACAGTAAAAATTTACTGAATGAAATGTGATGAACAAATTTATGAATGCGCGTATCTTTGCTTTTATAGCCTCAGAACATTTTAATATGTACACTGTTTTCATAAGTGTGGATAAAACAGTTTGTATTATTAATGTAAGGTATAGTATAACTGATTTTGTTATTTAAGCCTAAAAGTTTTCAGAAACTAACACTTCATATCATAAAGCTGTTTGGTATTACTCCTATGCATTCGCCGAACAAGAATATTCCTACCCCAACTAATGTTTTTGCATCAAAAAATGACAAGGGGTCATTATTCTACAGGGTCATTTTTCAACAATCCACACGGAGAAAAATGACCCCAGGCCATACTTTCTACAAACAAGAGGCCCAGAGGCCACATCGCTCACCTGAGCAATTGGCTAGGAAAAAGCACATATCAGATCAGAACTGAAAGTTTACTGAGGGGGAGGGGGGGGGGGAGGGGGCTTGAATTTTAACCCCCCAGGGGGTCATGGTTTGAACAAACTAGAATCTACACTACCTGAGGATGATTCCCTGTAAATATCACTAAGCATGGCTTTGAAGTACTTGAGAAGAAGATTTTAAAAGGTTTCTCTATATATTCCTATGTAACACTTTTATCGGCCTTTGGCCCCACCCTACCCCCGGGGGTCATGATTTGAACAAACTTGAATCTCCACTACCTGGGGGTGATTCCACAGGAGTTTCATCTTTCCTCTCTCAATGGTTCTTGAGAAGACGATTTTTCCTATATATTCCTATGTAAAACTTTGATCGGCCATTTTGGCCCCACCCTACCCCCCGGGGTCATGATTTGAACAAACTTGAATCTCCACTACCTGAGGGTGATTCCACATGAGTTTCATCTTTCCTGGACCAGTGGTTCTTGAGAAGAAGGTCTTTAAAGAATTTTCCTATATATTCCTATATAAAACTTTGATCGGCCATTTTGGCCCCACCCTACTCCCGGGGCTCATGATTTGAACGAACTTAAATCTACACTACCTGAGGATAATTCCACATGAGTTTCATCTTTCCTGGCACAGTGGTTCTTGAGAAGAAGATTTTTAAAGATTTTTCCTATATATTCCTATGTAAAACTTTGATCGGCCATTTTGGCCCCACCCTACCCCCGGGGGTCATGATTTGAACAAATTTGAATCTACACTACCTGAGGATGATTCCACATGAGTTTCATCTCTCCTGGCCCAGTGGTTCTTGAGAAGAAGATTTTTTAAAAATGCCATTAATTTTTCTCTAATTCATGATTATCTCCCCTTGAAAAAGGGCATGGCCCTTCATTTGAACAAACTTGAATCCCCTTTACCGAAGGATACTTTGTAGCAAGTTTGGTTGAAATTGACCCAGTGGTTCTTGAGAAGAAGATGAAAATGTGAAAAGTTTACAACAACGACGACAACGACAGACCACAACGGACAAACTTTCATCAGAAAAGCTCACTTGAGCCTTTGGCTCAGGTGAGCTAAAAAGGGGGTCATTTTTCTACATAGAATATTGACCAGGGGGTCAAATTTCTACGTAGAAAAATGACCCCTGGTCAATATTCTACGGGGGTCACTTTTCGGCGTTACACCGGCGTGAAGTGTTGTAGTTCATATACCTCATGAATCTTCAAAAATTAAATTCATTTCTTATACAAGTGTATTTACATTATTTTTCTGATGAGTTGCCATAAATTTACGCTATTCAACTATCATTTTTAAGGGGGCCGACTATAGTTTTATTGTGTGAAAACTACAATAGCGAAACTCTTCATTATTATACCATATATAACTTACATTAACTTCAGTGTACATGCAAAGTTTGGGGGAAATCTACCGTCCAGGTATTTTTGAGGGACCGTCTCAAAATACAGGTACATTCACAATAGGATTATATAGGAAAATCCAATTTTTAGCACTTATAAGCAAATTATACAAATACTACGAAAGACATTTTGTTCAAACTATAATATTTGATGAGTAATACTATTTTATACAATATATGTAAGAAACACAAAATTCTACCGTCTTGTTACCAGAGGGGTCATTTCAAAATGCAAAAAATAAGCAAATTTTACTATTTTTATAGCGTACTACAAAATATGACGTACACAATGGATTCACATGAAAGCATAATAAAAATATGGGAGATTTTCTCAAATTTCTTTGCTTTAAATTTCAAGAGCGTATGTTTATTACTTTTTCTTTAATAATATTTTTATTACCCATTTCTTTAAGAGCTACAGATTATCATAACGTCAAAAAGACACTGCAGCGACGTCAACCTACCTATCAGTTGCAAAACCGGTTAAAAAATCAGTTATATCAAATGGTAATTACATTTTAATACCTATAATTCCTTACCTTTGTTTAATTTTAATAATTAAGCGAAAAAAGTTGCATTAAAACAGTAAATACGCTTCATTTTACTATGATGCGCGAAATATTGTGCAATGGAAACTATAGTCGGTCCCCTTAAGGTAGGTCGCGGGTTTACTGCATAAAAATTCTTACGAGAAAACATATCCTGAAAATTTGATAAAATGTTCCTGAGAATTTAAAGCGTATCATCTGCAATTTTTTTTAAATTTGCCTAAGTATTTTTAATGTTATAGTACTGTAAACGCGGTATAGTTTTTAATCCTTTTGACGCTTTTACCATTGAAATATATGGGAAAATGACGTTTTTAAGCCAATTTTTTGAAAATAGTTTCTTTTAAATAAGGTTGGATAACTTTTTAAAGACGTAGACGAATAATTCAGGAATTTCAAAATGTCAAGATGAGGTAAAATCAAAACCATTAATATAAAAAAATCAATATGTCTTCTCGCTAGTTTTTTTGCTAAATAATTTCAAAGTTTTCTTTTAAAATGCTAAAATTTAGCGTTTATCGCGTTATCAATATCTATAACGTCATTAATTTTGTTGAACGTAGTCACGTTTACAGTACGAGTATAAATATATTTTGACCTATGGAATATGCAAGAATTAAAAGGTGATATCGATACAAAATTTAATTTTATTTTTCATTTAATTTATTGCGGAGACATATTAGGATGAGCAGCAACTTATTTTCACGAGTATTATGAAATTCATTTCTGATCAAAGTCAAAATGAACGGTATAAATAATCCTCGTGTAGCGACATTAACATGCAGCGATTAGTTCACGGCGAGTGAAAAAATATTAGTACCTGTATTTTTAAGAAAATGCATGGTCAATAGGATTTCAGGCATAAAACAAAAATTTGAACACTTTATTTGAAAACGGTAGGAAAAACATCCCCATAATGAGGAAATAAGTGGGCGGGGGGGGGGGGGGGGGGGGGGGGGGGGACCTGCAATGTTCTTTCTATATTAGTAGCAAGCTATAGTATATGGCTCTAAATCTCAAGCATTTTTTTACTTCGAATTTTCTGATTTAAATTTCAATACGAAAAATGTAAAACACTTGCATTTAGCTTTTATACGTTGAGCTTTTGTCATAAAAATATAAAGAGAAAATTATACTTGTAAATTGTTAACTTTACAGTGTTTTGTAAGTCTTAAAGTCTAGGTGTTTGAATAAAGTTGATTTTTAAATGCATTTCACAATTATTAACAAGCAAAATAAGGCGAGTGCACGAGATTAAATACATAACAACCAACCAATATTGATTATGATAATTTAAAATAAAAAACCAGGAAAATACTTGTAATTAAATATACATGTGACTCGTTTTTGATTGATGAGGATTTATTTCCATCCTGAAAAGTATACGCATATTTTCGCCCCAGCTTTGATTTGAAGTCAAGTTCCTCTGAGTTTAAAATAACGTGCGCACATACAATCCCTCAAGTTTCTCGCTAAGCAATTTTTTATTCATGATAACTTTCTTTCTGCAAGCCATAACTTTTACGCTGATTTATTCTGATTGACTTTTAACAGTTTAGTAACACTTCAAATATAATTTATTGCTTTCATTTGGTATTGTATTTAATTAGTCCTAAGACATTACATGTATATAATCACACCAGAATTCAGACTGAAATTTATATTTTAAAACATGTACGAGGTTTACGTACAAAAGCATGCACTTTGTGTTAAATCTACTTTTAAATTCGTACAGACTTGAAGTCATTTGCAGAGAATTAAACGGGAAAGAACGTGACGTTGCCTTTGTGACGTAACTAACGTCATAATCAAATGTGCACAAAACAACCGCTCGAATCGTCAAAATTGTGTACCAAAATTGATGACAAAAGCAAACCCGCGACCTACCTTAAAGCAAAACAGTCTGCACTATATTTTTTGACGTCAAGTGCGGTATTATGACGTAACAATGGAGATATTTTCGCTTAATCGTGGTAGTTCATGAGAAAATGAACTGTATTCAATTTTGTAAAGAAACATGCGGGAAATCTATTGGAAATGTAAATATTGATATGTAAATGCACAAAATTTAATTACGACGCAAAATATAACAATTATTAATACTAGTATGTTGTCAGTGGACGTTTTATATTGATTACGAGGCATAGTTTATTGTAAGAACATTACATGTATATATTATTTGGTAGATAAATTGATGACAATATTTTCGAACTATTATATATTGTTTTGTTTTGAATCATTGTTCTTATATCATTAAATTGCCCTATTACATTTTGCGTTGACATCGACACAAAATGTAAGTCCCAAAAGTTTGGTGTATTTTGGGTTATTACAATTTGAATTGATCTCGACGCAAAATGTATTCATCTCAGTTCATTACATTAAACTCGTACGTCGTTTAAACAAAGATTATTCAAAGCAATTTTACTTATTCTACCAACATTTCAATTTTTAAATGAATACATGTATTCATCACTTTTGCACTGATCCCTTTTTTCCAGATTATAAAGAGAACATGTATTTTTATCATAGACTTCGAATTTTAGGCAAAAATCAAAATATAAGTAATAATCAACTAAATAATATAGTCCCTTCCGACTTAATGCCACCGTAATTGAAGATTATAGACTTTTTACGACCGTCCATCTTTTATGTGTTTGCCCGCAAAAACATTAACCTTTTCCATAGCTTTTTATTTATTTGAGCTATGGCTTTCATATTTCAAATGTGCATTTCTTGTGATAAGACATTTTAGGACACCAAAATATATGACTTCTTGACTTTGACTTTAAAATTTAACCCTCTTTTGCAAAAACTTGTATACCAAACTTTAAGATTAGACGTCACTTCTGAATAGTTGTTGCTAAGACTTTCATTCTTAACAAACGTATTCAATGTGACAAGTACTTTCGTTGTTAATAAATATTTTTGATCTTTTGAACTAACCTTAGAGTTTGATCACTTTTAAAAAATTAACCTTGGC
This sequence comes from Saccostrea cuccullata, assembly GCF_032062105.1. NCBI lineage: Eukaryota > Metazoa > Mollusca > Bivalvia > Ostreida > Ostreidae > Saccostrea > Saccostrea cuccullata. The sequence continues at coordinate 15,958 of NW_026918155.1, forward strand.
CTCAACTTTTAAAGAGCTAGTACTATAGGGCTTTAACATTTAACAGTTGTATAACTCACTTTTGAAAAATTAACCTTGGCCTCAACTTTTAAAGAACTAGTACTATAGGGCTTTCACATTTTACAGTTGTATATAACTTGTGACAAGACCTTCCCTTCGATACCAACAAATCTGATATTTTTTTACCTTTACGCTTGATCTACTTTTAAAAGCTTTCATCTTGGTAATCTTGGTCATAATTTTTGAACAGTTGGTGCTAAGGTTTTTATATTTCACAAATGTATTTCATTGTCTGATTACCATGAACCTGACACTGACCATTGAGTTTAATCCAGTTTTTAATTAAATTAGACTTTGGCAAAATCTTTTGATCATTTTTGTTCTTGGGCTTTCTGAAATAGTTTCCAAAAAAAAGTTTTAAATTTTGAAAAATAAAATGTAAAAGAATGAATAGGAAATTGACATACTTCTTCTTGGACCGGAAACACAGAATACAATTTCATGACATATATTTTTATGATTTATTATTTCAATGTAAATTGCTGTTTTATATGGTCTTTTTTTATTCACTCGAAGTTTAGTATTACGCTCAAAGCAAGGGTTTAAAATTTTTCTTTAGTATTTTTCAATTTAAAAATTTTCCCGATCTTAGTCATGTAACACATTAATTTGTAGCCTTAAAACGTTTATCATAACAGATAAATATTCTCATCCATTGTTTTAACAGGTGTGTAGCACCTGTTTATATTATCAAATTATCTACATATATGTATTATGTTAAACTTTTAGCCAAAAAAAAAAATACTAATGTATGAAAATTTAAGAAAAAATAACTTTTTTCATCGGGATCATATACAATACTAGACCTGTACATTAATAAGTACAATACATGTATAATGACACTCTCGAATTAGAGATCGTCTTTCTAGCTTCGATCGAAAATAATTTCTGCAAAATTCACAAGCTTTCAAAGCAGAATTAAATAATTTGCTACATTTTGAGATCTTTGACCAAGAGAAATACAACTAGGAAAATGCATTTTCCGCCAGAAAAAAAAATGCAAAAAAGTGTTTGCAGTTGTACCAGGTGTAGAGACATCTTCACTGCATGAAGCGGCATTAATCGACAGAGAGCAAAAGTCTCTCGGCTTTTGTCACAGAGAAAGAGTTATTTTGAATATATATTTAAATTGTTGCGTTTTACATAAAAAATCCTTTTGGTGGTAAAACATCGCAATGATTACTGCTTTCAAAAACGTCTCAACAGCCTTTTTAAACCAAGGGCAATGGACTTCGCGTTTCTAAATATGTCTGGTGATTGCGTGTTTATAGTCTACAGGGGCTTCGTTAGTCATTTTGGAACTTGTCTTTTACAAAAGCCATTAATGAACATACTTTTACATCATCAGTAAAGAACATCTATAAGCGATTAATTCCGAAACTCATCTTCAAATGAGATGACAAATTTTCCAACTAAATGAAAAAGAGCATCTCAACTGCAGACCGATTCCGTTGGGAAAAATAATGAAAGGAAAAATTACGAAATGCAAATTTCTGAAATCTCTCTTTTGAGTCTATTTCAACCTTTTCATCTTAGTGTAATCAAAAAGTATGTAATTTGTGTAACAAAAATGAAAGATCATTTACATATAAAACAAAATAATAGAAATACCGCAGGGTTTCCTCGATGTTTAACCTATTTCTTGGACAGATATGATTTCCATGTTTGCTGATTTTTGCTAAATGTTGTCTGTCAGAATCATGTTAGGATAAAAATGTAGAAAGACAACTAATCTAGAATTTAGAAGAAAATAAACTGTATGCCAAACAAGCCAAATAATTGGCAGCTTATCGATAAATGTTTTACCTGATTCGTTCAACTTAAACCCATCTTTGCTATTTTGAAATTAATCTTTTCGTGTTATTATTTCTCAAAATTAAAAAAAAAAACATTTTACATTCTCTTTCGCAATATTGCGCATTTTACAGCATCGGTGTTTTATCAGCGAATAAATCAGCTTGAGGTGCTTATTTGCTGTTCGGTTCTATGTTCTTTTGCTTTAAAAAATGATACAATAGGCCTGAATAGTTTCTAATTGTTCGCAGAATGCAACTTGTGCAAGGACAAAGAAATTTAGTATGCCATTATCAGGAGTATATCAAATTGAACAAGAGGCCCACGGGCCTTATAGGTCACCTGAGTATTGTGTATCAAGTTTAAAACAATTAAATTTGGTTCGTGTTTTAAACCAGAGATCATGTAATTCACAATTTTGAAAGAGGCACCATTGCTTATCATAATTATAAACTTAGCATGCTTACTCTAATTACTTAATACTAAGAGGTAGATCAGAGTAACAAAGAGAAAATGTACTTCCACTTTATAACCAGTGGTGCACCTCACCCTGAAGGAACCACTGACCTTAGGGCCACATATTTCAAAATTTTGCAAATTTTATCATAAATGGTTGATTAATACTAAAGAGCAGATTTCAAAGCAGTAATTTATTTTCAGACTGTTTAACTCCCTCCCCTTGACCCAGGGGGCGGGGGATAAAAAATAACCATTTTGCTAGATGAGCCTTTCTTCATCATAAATATATATACTTGGATCATTGGCAAAACATCCAGGAGCAAAGGAAAAGATTTTCAAAGAACTAATGTATTTTCACAAAATAATTAATAGATCCCCGCCCTAACACCAGACAACCTGACCCTGGGGCCATAAAATTCAAAATTTTGGAAGAGGCATTCTTGCTCATTATAACTATGTAGCTAGTTAGTTTATTTGATACCCAGAAGCAGAGAAGATTTTCAAAGAATAATGATTTTTCACTATATAATCAATACAGCCCCGCCCTAACACCAGAACCCCTGACCCTGGGGCCATAAAATTCACAATTTTGGAAGAGGCACTCTTGCTCATCATAACTATGTAGTTAGTTAGTTTATTTAATACCCAGGAGCAGAGGAAAAAAATTTCAAAGAATTAATGAATTTTCACTATGTAATCAATAGAGCCCCACCCTAACACCAGAACCCCTGACCCTGGGGCCATAAAATTCACAATTTTGGTAGAGGCACTCTTGCTCATCATAACTATGTACTTAGTTAGTTTATTTAATACCCAGGAGCAGAGAAGAAGATTTTCAAAGAAATAATGCATTTTCACTATATAATCAATAGAGCCCCACCCTAACACCAGAACCCCTGACCCTGGGGCCATAAAATTCACAATTTTGGAAGAGGCACTCATGCTCATCATAACTATGTACTTAGTTAGTTTATTTAATACCCAGGAGCATAGAAGAAGATTTTCAAAGAAATAATGCATTTTCACTATATAATCTATATAGCCCCACCCTAGCACTAGAGCCCCTGACCCTGGGGCCATGAAATTCACAATTTTGGTAGAGGAATCAAAGCTCATTACATTCATGCCAACAGTTTGCCTGCTTGATGTCCAGGAGTAAAGAAGATTTTTTAAGATTGCAATAATATTAATAGTTTTAGCCCCACCCCTCAGGCCCCAGGGGGGCGGGGACCATAAAATTCAAAATTTGTTCCCCTTCACCCATAGATGCCGCATACCAAATTTGATTAAAATTGGTTCAGTGGTTTCAGAGAAGAAGCTGAAAATGTTCAAATGTTAACACACGCCAGACTACGCCGGATGAAAACGGATAGCAATAGGTCACCTAAGTTACTCAGGTGACCTAATAAGGGTTACCCAAATTTTGTTTGTGTGTTTATGGTTTAATGTCACTCTCGAGAATTCACTCATATGGAGATGCCACCACTTGCCGGTGTAGAGCTGCAAATTTTGTCCTATACTCGGCACTTAACGGCCGTTGAGCAATGGCGGATCTTTTTCGTGCCAGCACCTACTGCGACACAGGGCCTCGGTTTATACGGTCTCATCCGATACACCTGTCTTCATGTCCCACAGTGGGATTTGAACCCGCAACGTAAGGATCAACTCCTTACTTTGCGACTCAGAGCAGACGCTCTAACAACTTCGCCATGCTGGCTATACCTATCTTTATTAATTTAGTACTAAATATATTTTTTTAAATATCATTGAGATAACTCAGAATTTAGTCTATCAAAATAGATAACATCTAATTTGTAAAGTTTGTAAAAACCAAATGAATATAGTCTTATTTGAAATTAATACATTTTTAAATTTGATATTAACAGGATAGATCTATTTTTCCAATTAAAACGTTTTAATTACATTACAATCACATATTTGTTACTTCTCATCTAACTTCCTCTTTGAAAGCATTACCACTCACTTATTCATATGAATGGTATGAATTATTCATTTCCAATTTGAAAATATAATGATTTTTTGTTTTAACTTAAGAGAAAATGTTCTTTTGCAAAAAATCATATCACTGAACATATATCGAGGTATAGATTCTAACCAATGGTATTGTTAAGATCTATAAAACTTTTAAAGAATATTTTGACTGATAATAAGGGATGAACTGAACTGAATTTTAAAAATTATTATTAAGGTCTTCCGTTTCCAACGGAAGACCTTCTACTGATTCTGTTGGTAAAGATTATTATTCTTTTTTTTTCTTCTACTTCCTAGACCGCAACTTTGAGGCCTCATATCTCACTCATATCTCTACGGATTTCGCTTAAATTTTCAGAGGTAATAGAAGTTAATAAACTCTATCAAAATGCTGACTAAAATTTCAAAAAGTCACTTCCGGTTTTGAGTTATTTCCCTTTAAACGAAAATTTATAGGCTTTCGTTTCCAGACAAAGGCTCAGAGACGGCTAAAGCTGGAGCAGAAATTCTTCTGATTTTAGATAATAGAGGGATTGAAGTTGTGCACATCGGTTTTTGTTTTTCGATTTCTCTATTTAAAATGGCGCTATATAGGGGTCAAAAATTAGAACGCTTCAAAGAACCAAAAATTACTCATATTTTGCTTTTTATCTTTTAAACTAAAAATATTTTGTTAAAATATATAGAACATAATTTGTGCAGAATTAGAAGATCTTTCAAATGATATGTCGGAAAAAGGGCTGGCCCCTAAAATTAAGGGTCTGGAGGGGCCGAAAGTTTTTCCTTTATATCTCAAAAAGTAGTGAGAATTTGTAATACGTTAAAGAAGCGAAGTTGTTCAAAATGTCAAGCTTAATCTATTCAAGTCATCAAAATACGTCCGGCGTCGTCACTTCCGGCCAAACCGGAAGTAGTCGGGAAACGCGTATTTTTGCCGTTCTTGACAAGTTTTTGGGTAACATCTGTCACTGGGAGCATAAAATTCAATTTTACGTCCGTCGTCGTCACTTCCGGTCAAACCAGAAGTAGGGAAAGGGCTTATTTTTGCATTAGTTAACACTGATTTGGAGGATTTAAACAGTTTTTGGTTGTATTTAGTCATTTTTTTAAAAAATGAAAGTTACTTCCGGTCAAACAGGACGGAAGACCTACTCGTTGCTTTGCAACGAGCTTTGCTCTAGTTATCAGTATTATCATACAAATTTTTCCTATATTAATGCAATAAAAAAGAAGCATTTTTTCACATTCTTTATTCTTCCTAAGTGAATAGCACTTCAAAAACACAAATATGGCACGACATTGAACAGAGGCCCATGGACCTTAAAGATCACCTGAATATCAAGCAGGGCTTGTTTAAGACACATATCCTTTTATTCCCCCTATAGCTATATACTGCCTGGTGGAATATTACCTGTAATCAGTACGAAGGATAATTTAGATTAAGTTAATAAATTCATATATTAACTCCATTTCTTCATTTTCATTTAGTTTTTGGAAAGAAGGTATTGGTGCTCAATATATACTGAAATTCATCTATAACCAGTTATGCTTTAAGGACATATGCAACGTAGTTTGAATTTTTTGTCTTTTTCGAAGAGTTACAGTTCTTGTAGGAACTGTGTCTGTATTTTAATGTCTATATATGGTTTTGTACACTTCTTCTAAAACAATGTTGGTTAAAAGAAACGTGTAGAATATATTGTTTAGTACTTTCAAAATTTTATATATTTTCATTGATTCCCCCAAGAATGTTCATCAATTGATATTTTTCAAAAACCCCTGGCAATGCATGCTGATTTTTGTCTATGAACATCCGATGACACTATAAACTTAAATTAAGAAAATCTTGAAAATTTATCAGTAGGTCAGGATCTGTGTTGCATATGTCCTTAAGTCTTTGGAAATTCAAATCAAAAATTGCATGTGATGCTTAATGCAACAAGAGGACAAATGAAAACAGATAACAAAAGTCACCTGAGTGACTACCATTAACAATAACTACATGTATACAAAGGTATATATCAAAATCAAATACTGAACAAAGTTCCCTGTAAAACATCCTTAAACCCTGCTACACATTAATCCACTCTTTTATTCTTTGAATTACTATTTTAAAACAATCGAAAATTAGAGTATAAAGGTATATGTAAGAAACACAAATACATATGTACCGGGGGTATTAGAAATAACAAAATTGCTGCAAACAATCCAAAACTCCTGCTAGACATAATTAATTCTACTTGTCTGTGAATCACTTTGCACAATCACAAAGGTGAATATGGAACTAGGAGATTCTATTGCATAACTGTAGGTAATGATTGATGAATACTATGATACTATGACCATGACACTGTGTGTTACATGAATATGATGGTGGTCAGACTTTCTACTTGAAAATGTTGGAATATCATATCACAACATGCATGGATTATGAATTTTGCTATTTTTTCAATCCAACTTTCAAAGATGCTTGTTTGTAAATCCATATGCATAGCTCTATGAGTGTTGTGACATGTAATATTAATAATTCAATCATTATAAAGAAACTGAAAATATCAGAAATAATGTACATGTATTATGCAATACATTTAATATGATAAATATTTTCTATGGTATTTTTATCCAGCAATATTTTAAAGTCTTACCATTAAGCTGCATATTCTGACTTTCCATTTTTGAGCTTAACCCCAGTAAACCTTTCTTTATATCAAGAAAAAGTTGCATATTATCCAGTTGTTATTCAAGAGCTAAAGAGGATGAAAATGAGACAACTAAGGGGTCTAACCACTGAAAGAACCCTTTCTCTTTAAATTTGATATCATAAAAACAACTTTCCTGATAAGAAAATTGACAAACATCCCTAAGTTTGAGGGAACCTCATTTAGAAAACTCAGTGAGACCACGGAAAAATCTTTGAGATATCCGAGTATTCAAGATATCCAGGTTAAAATGTGTAAAGAAAAAGAGGTTGGGACTTTCAAATCAATTTGATAAATCCATGCCAATTGAGATATCAGTTTTGAGATACTGATTTTCACCATAGTTTAGTGAGTTTTCATATGGATCAGGTTCCTCATCATGTCGTAGCTGTTCCCGTCTGGCTGAACACTGATCATCTGTCCATCGTTTGATGTTACTTTAAGGTAGCCATACTCGTCCACTCCCTGAACGGTAAAGACTTTGTCCCCCTCTGTTTCTAGCTGCACCTTATGGCCACTACAAGAAAACATAACAGACTTTAACAGTATGGCAACAAATTGTAGATTTCTTAACATTTTCTAAACTTAGGACCACAAAGTACTTTTTTTTAATTTTTGTGGTGCTTATATTTTAACACAAAAAAGGCATATTGAAAGATTTTCATGCAAAACATGTGTATCAAGACTAATTCATTACCAAGAGGCCCTGATATTAATGATATAACCTTGAATCACAATGAAGACATACTGAGTGCTTAAGTAAGGACACATGCACAGTAGTTTTTAATTTTAGTTTCTTTTTTCCTGTTTATTTTTAGAGTCCTGGTAATCAAAGGACCTGTGTGATTTTTTTAACTTGGTATGCCATAACCTCCTCTGAATCAAGTTTGGAGCAGATAACAGCTAAAACTATATTTTAAAATTTGTAAAATGATAAACAATGAACATGTATGTCATTATAGCAACAAAATATTTTTTAAAAAAATGGAATAGGTAGTAAGGTGCATTGTATAATGAAATCGACATTGAACAGATATGAGAAAAAGGGGGGCTCAAGAGGGGGGGGGGGTAAAACTTTTACACAGACATAAACAGACTTTCACAAACTTTGTGCCAGTAGATTTATAGCTGAAATCAAATACACTGAATATAAAATTTCCCACAGGATTTATGCAAAAGTTCATTAGTCACAAAAACGTAGGTGTATTGCACTTTGCTGGCATTTTATTTGATATTATAGGTTTTAGATGAAAGATACTGCATCTTCACACTAAAATATTATACAACAAATCTGATTCACATATTTTCACAGTTCACATCTTATGCAACTCTTCACACAAAAATATTATACAACAAATCTGATTCACGATATTTTCACAGTTCACACCTTATGAAATTTTGTACATTAACTGCAAGCACCTTAAGGTGTTATATCTCTCTGAAAAGGGAGATAACTTTCCATAAAATTTATTCCTAACAATGCAATGAATTGTCTTACCAGAGTTTAATAATGAGAATAATCATTAAATCAACTTATTCACCCAGACCAATCTTACAACTATTTCTACTACCAATATCTTTTTTTTAAATTATCTATATTAGTTTAACTAAAAACACTTACACCAAGCTAAAATTGAGATATATGTATTTCTAAATCTTACCATATTAGACAATTCTTTTCATTGTTTCAGAAATTTTATGTGCAGAATTTTTATAATCAATTAAGATTTTTTTCACTAACAAGAGGCCCACGGGCCTTATAGGTCCCCTGAGTAACATGTAACAACTTTCCAACAACTGACTTTGGTTTGACTATTTTAAACCAAATGCATTGAAATTCACAATTTTGAAAGAGGCACCATTGTTTATGATAACTATACATTTAGCATGCTTAATTTGGTTACTTAATACCCAAAGGGAGATCAGAGTAACAGAGAGAAAATGCATTTCCACTTTATAACCACCAGTTGTGCACACCAACCCAAAGGAACCACTGACCCTGAGGCCACATATTTTAAAATTTTATAAATTTTATAAATTTCATTTCTTCAGAAATGGGTGATTAATATCAAAGAATGGATTTCAAAGTATTACTTTATTTTCAGACTATGTAAACCGCCCCTCTCACAGTACCCCTAATGCAGGGGCCCTGAAATTGACCATTTTTCGAAGAGGCATCTTTCTTCATCAGCAATAACACTTTGATCATTGGCATTATACCAAGAAGCAAAGGTAAAGATTTCCAAAGAATTCATGCGTTTTCACAATATAATCATTATAGAGCCCCACCCTAACACCAGAGCCCCTGACCCAGGGGTCATGAAATTCACAAATTGGGAAAAAGCATCCTTCCTCATCATAACTATGTACATAATTCAGTGGTTTTATACCCTGAGGAGCATAGGAGAAGATTTTTAAAGAATTTATGCATTTTCACTAGTATATAATCAACAGAGCCCCGCCCTAACACCAGAACCCCTGACCCTGGGGCCATGAAATTCATAATTTTGGAAGAGGCTGACTTATTCAATATAACCATGTACTTGGATAGTCTATTTCATACCCAGAAGCAGAGAAGATTTTTTAAAGAATTAATGCATTTTCACTATATAAACAATTAAAGAGCCCCGCCCTAACACACAAACCCCTCTTCCATGGGCTATGAAATTCACAATTTTAGAAGAAGCATTCTCGGTCATAATAACTATGTACTTAATTTGTTTGTTTTATACCCAGGAGCAGAGAAGAAGATTTTCAAAGAATTAAAGCATTTTCACTATATAACCAATAGAGCCCTGCCCTAATACCAGAACCCCTGACCCAGGGGCCATGAAATTCACAAATTGGGAAGAAGCATCCTTCCTTATCATAACTATGTACATAGTTCTGTGGTTAAATATCCAAGCGCAGAGAAGAAGATTTTTAAAGAATTTATGCATTTTCACTATATAATCAATAGAGCTCCGCCCTAACACCAGAACCCCTGACCCTGGGGCCAAGAAATTCACAATTTTGGAAGAGGTAATCTTATTCAACATAACTATGTACTTAGTTAGCTTATTTAATGCCCAGGAGCAGAGAAGAAGATTTTCAAAGTAATAATGCATTTTCACTATAAAACCTGTTTAGCCCTGCCCTAGCACTAGAACCCTTGACCCTGGGGCCATGAATTTCAAAATTTTGGTAGAGGACTCAATGCTGATTACAATCATACCAACAGTTTGACTGCTTGATGTCCCGGAGTAAAGAAGAAGATTTTTAAAGATTGCACTAATTTTAGTGGTTTTTGCCCCACCCCCCAGGCCCCAGGGGGCGGGGACCATGAAATTCACAATTTTTGTTCCCCTTCACCCATAGATGTTATATACCAAATTTGGTTGAAATTGGTTCGGTGGTTTCAGAGAAGAAGCTAAAAATCTTCAAATGTTAACGCACGACGACGGACGAAAACAGATAGCAATAGGTCACCTGAGTTTACTCAGGTGACCTAAAAAGATATTTTGAATAAAGTCAATGGTATGATTTGCTAAGCCCTATCCAGTATATATGATAAATTTCTCCCATAAACTTGGTAAATCAACATCTTTTAATATGATTCAGGTAAATTATTGTTTTTGATTTAGGAGAAAAATTTATAGTGGCTATATCCTTAGAACCCATTTTTTGCAATAACACATCAAATTTATATATGACTAAAAATGGGCATTTTTCTTCATGTCTTTCCTATGTTAAATTTAACACCCAGTTTTGAAATAGCAGAAATGATTAATATGGTACCTAACTGATGGGAGAATAAATTTATCAAACCTGTTTGAATGTTACATATTATTTAAGTTTTTCACTTTATTTCTCAAACTCTCATTTCAGACCTCTAAACTACAAGAATGGTAAAGAGTATATAACTATAGTTACCCATGCAGCCATCTTTGATAATACTTTTTGCAGAATTCCGTCCGTCCATTCCTCTGAAATTCGTTAACGATTTCCTCTATGATGTTAATGGTTCGCGCCATTAATTTCTCCTTAGACAGCAATGGAAGAGACGTGCTCTGTTCCTTGTTAAACAACTTGATCACATCGTTAATACAGATTGTAGGATTTGTATTACTGACATTAAAACCACATCCTGCAATGGAAGCAATTTTTTGAATTACTGTTGTTGTTTTGTTGCAAATAAATCTACAATATGTAATTGCTTTATTGTAGACATATTGTGTAATAAGCAAACCAGTTCTCAAGGGCGCTCAAGTCATAATAAAAATTGATTAAATTAACACTAATGAAGAGAGGAAATTAGAGAATGTAAATAAAACTATTGAATTTTTATTTATGGATGCCACCAGTCTAAAAGATATGATCGCAGCTTTCCACGCAGAGAAATTCTCATACCACCCTAACGTGCAATATTCAATTTGTCAGCATGGCGAAGTGCTGTTCTCGTGGCCAATGACATCTAAAAATAAGAATTCAATACATATTTAATCTCCAACACCCTTTTTGTGGTATCAGTCCTATTTTAATCATCTACAACCTGTTTGTCAGGTAATAACATGTAGCTGTTTTAAAGTTTTTACATTAATTGTTTCTGTTTCTACGATAATCAACTTTTATTTATATATCCACAAAGTCCACAAAAAGCCTAAGAGTAAGAGCTATTTTACTGTGGTGAGGATTTACACAATCATTAATAATAATTTGAAGAATAAGAACACATTTTATAAGCATTTACCCTAGCCATTCAAATCACAGGGGCTGGTGACATACTGCACTTAATTCCTCTGATCATGTAGGCCTTTGTCAAGGTTATATAAAAGGAGATTAGAGTATGTGGATCTGGTTTCAACAAATAGTTTTAAAATTTTTGCTGTTCTAAGCTCATCAATGCTTATATCAGCTATTCGTCATTCATGTTGTACATGTATAAATTAACAATGCACCATATGTCAACTTCAAAGTATACTGCTCTATTGGCCTCAACAACCTCCATACACATCTGTGTACACCTGTCTAAACCACATCCATACATATCTGTGTACACCTGTCTTTACCACCTCCATACACATCTGTGTACACCTGTCACAACAACCTCCATACACATCTGTGTAAACCTGTCTAAACCACATCCATACACATCTGTGTACACCTGTCACATCCATCTCCATACACATCTGTGTACACCTGTCTAAACCACATCCATACACATCTATGTACACCTGTCTTTACCACATCCATACACATATGTGTACACCTGTCACAATATCTCCATACACATCTGTGTAAACCTGTCTAAACCACATCCATACACATCTGTGTACACCTGTCACATCCATCTCCATACACATCTGTGTACACCTGTCTAAACCACATCCATACATATCTGTGTACACCTGTCACAACAACCTCCATACACATCTGTGTACACCTGTCTAAACCACATCCATACACATCTATGTACACCTGTCTTTACCACATCCATACACATCTGTGTACACCTGTCTTTACCACCTCCATACACATCTGTGTACACCTGTCTTTACCACATCCATACAAATCTGTGTACACCTGTCACAACCACCTCAATACACATCTGTGTACACCTGACACAACCATCTCCATACACATCTGTGTACACCTGTCACAACAACCTCCATACACATCTGTGTAAACCTGTCTAAACCACATCCATACACATCTGTGTACACCTGTCACATCCATCTCCATACACATCTGTGTACACCTGTCTAAACCACATCCATACACATCTATGTACACCTGTCTTTACCACCTCCATACACATCTATGTACACCTGTCTTTACCACATCCATACACATCTGTGTACACCTGTCTTTACCACCTCCATACACATCTGTGTACACCTGTCACAACATCTCCATACACATCTGTGTACACCTGTCACAACCACATCCATACACATCTGTGTACACCTGTCACAACAACAACCTCCATACACATCTGTGTACACCTGTCACAACCACATCCATACATATCTGTGTACACCTGTCACAACCTCCTCCATAAACATCTATGTACACCTGTCACAACCACATCCATACACATCTGTGTACACCTGTCACAACCACCTCAATACACATCTGTGAACACCTGTCTCATCCATCTCCATACACACCTATGTAAACCTGTCTTAACCACCTCCATACACATCTGTGTACACCTGTTTTTACTTGTCTCTTGGTAACCACTTAAGGACAGATGATACAAACAAACTTTTGTCAAAGAATTTGAAAATAGCAACTTGGGTCATATTTAAATGAGTAAAATGAATAACTTTCACCGCGTTGTTTTTAATATTTTATTCAAATTTGCACAAAAATGGAATTTGAAGTGAAAAATATTTGTATAGATTAATAAGGATGGTTTCAGAGAGGCAGAATTTTAAACATCACTGAAGGTTAACAAAATCTTTATATTCTAGAAATTTACTATTTGCATCATTTGCAATAAAATTAGGCCAAAATATGTATACCAATCCAGGCATCCATTTTTTGTTTGTATCATCTGTCCTTAAGTCTTATTGTAAAATAAGTTGTTACCAAGAGACAGGTATAAAGTCTTATTGTGAAATACAAGTAATAATATACCTCAAGAGTTTAGAGCTTAATTTTGCTGGCAAATAAGAAAAGAGTCCAAAAATAATTTGAGTCTAAGGGGTATATTCTCAATCAATTTTAACAACTAGGAACTTATTTTTATTCTACTATATTTAAACATTTTAAAATGGAAATGCAGAAGCTAAATTTGGACATTTTCAGAAGTGTCTATTAATGTCACAATTTAATGCATCTCAATGTTTATTTGTATCTCAGGCACTAGAAATAAGACTAATAAGGTGAAATAATCCAAACGTAAATTTATTCCCACCCATCTCCTTCACAATCTTAAGATGCCCCTAATAAGCCTTTTAATGGAAAACCAATTAAAATTTATTAATAATTTGTTAAAATTATTAATAATTTGCTGATGTTGTTGGTGATTTATTGGAGAAGAATGAACACAATATCTCTTTGATCTCTGCAATAAGCCCAGTAGAATGTAGTCTATATGAAAGCGTAACTTACCTATAATGGTATCACAAACACCATTAACGTAGGACGACTTAACCACCACTCCTCCCAGCTTCATCTTGTCGCTGTAGTAAATGTCGTTCGGCCATTTCAGACGGAGATCAATGTCCTAAAATGAGGAAGAAGTCTCTGAAGAAAGTGTAGCTCTACTGCTTTGTTCAAACAATTCATGTAGGGGAAGAAAATAGTTACCTCTGAACTTGAATTACTTTTTAAAATATTTATATTGATATAATTTGACTGAATGTTATATAAACTTGCATATTCTCTATACCAAGTTTCTTTTTAATTGCATGATAACTTAGAGATTTTGAAATAAAACAAGAGGCCCATGGACAACATTGCTCACCTGAGCACTGTGGCTAGGACCCCAGTAATAAGTATATTATTGAAAAGTTAAAACCCATAAGTGGTCCCAACCTATCCTTATAGAGGAGAGGGTATGATCTGAACAAACATGAATCTACACTAAGAATGCTTGCATATTTCTTTGATTACCTTTATGGCTTTACTGCTATTTATATTTCAACTTACATTGTTTTCCTTATATATATATTCCTATTTAAAACTTTGCTAATCCATTATGGTCCTGCCCTACCCAAGAATTTGTATGCAAATCTCTACTTTATTCATACTGATTTTTTTTTAATTCCAATATAATATATTCATTATTACATAATCTCTAACCAAGTTGATGAATTTTTTTATGTCATAGGAAAAAAATTCATCATCAAATTCAATACTTTGCAAAAAGAGCCTTTAAAATTTTATGAAATGTATTTTATCAATTCAGTCTCATCAATATGCTTTTGGTGCAAGTTCATTGTATAAAAATTTGGTTTGATCAGCTCTATATTTCGACGTGAAAATAATCTTATTTAATAAAATAAATTTGACTAAAAATTCATACCTGTAACTTTTAAAGGAACCAATTATAATCATTTAATTCTGGATGTAATATGTTGTTTGATTATCAAAAGATATATCTTAAGTTTATATTATAAAAACCTGCGTTGCCAGACACAATGGTTTGCCTCAAAAAACATAAGGATTGCTTCGGATGTGGATAGATGAGATTCAGGAGGGATTTTGCGGACTTTAAAAGTAGTCATATGAATTAGAGGTGATATCTTCATAACAGCTACAGGTGTTAATATCTGATATCCATAACAGGTTTCACTCTCTCCCTTCACACCAGAAGTAGTTAATGTGAATATCAGATATTCAAAGAGGATTCACACGTTCAATTTACCAAAAGTTGTAATGTGAATACAGTGTACTGTAAACATGGACATTTTGACGATGTGCTAATTTTGACGATATTGACGATTTTTCTTTTCTCGTCAAAATTTACACTCGTCAAACTTCACATATCATATATATAGCGTCACAACAGACATTGACCATTGTACAACTTTACCACTTAATTTTCACGGCTTTCCCCTATTATCACTAGATCAAAGTCACTGTTAATTTCTTTTGTTATTAGTTATGAAAACAAAGTGATATATAATCACATTTTTTAAAATCATGGAATCTACTAGTGTATCAAATACTGCATGTGTAACTTGGCGTAATTATCACGCTGTGCTTGACTTAGTTTGTCACCTCAGGCAATTGACCACTTATATTGAAAACAAATTACGAGAGGGCAATTTATTTAATCAAATCTTAAATACGTAAATAGTTTGTATAAATTAAATTTAAGTGATTCTGATGCTGCCTTTGTCCCTGTGAATTCAGAGATTTGAAACTCTTGATTAAATATTTTGTCAAAATTAACACTCGTTAATTTTCGCAAACAAAAAATCGTCAATTTTTCAACTCGTCAATATAACCACGTTTACAGTATAATTATGTACTTGACAATTGTATCAAGGTTGACTTTCTTTTTCACCTCGTGATGTCTCCAGCTAAATTTGTAGAGTGTTTGTACACATATTGATGTTAATGAAAGGAATATCTGATATCAAGGAAGGGTGCCTAAATTCTCTACTAGAGCAAGGGATGTTAATATCTGATATCCAGGAAAGGATGCATACCATCTCTACCACTGCTAGTCATGTTTAATACCTGATATCCAGGAAGGGTGCATACACTTTCTACCAGAGCTAGGGATGTTATTAAAATACCCAATATCCAGGAAGGGTACATAACTCTCTACCCCAGTAGTTTGTTATAACTTGATGTCCAGGAAGGGTGAATACACTCTCTACCACAGCTAGGGATGTTAATACCTGGGATCCAGGAATGGTGCGTACACTCTATACAACAGTCAACAGCTACATGTAGATATGTTAATACCTGGTATCCAGGAATGGTGCGTACACTCTATACAACAGTCAACAGCTACATGGAGATATGTTAATACCTGATATCCAGGAAGGGTGCGTACACTTTCTACCACAGCCAGGGATGTGATATGTTGGAGATATGACACTGCCTGTGCTAATGAATTTTCTCCCTCAATCCTGACATGCAAGGAAAACATTGCACAACCTTCAGGGCTCAGCCAAGAGTTACCTCCTCTTCCTAAAGAAGGAATATTTGAATTGATTGCACAGCAAATCATAGTGATACATGTAACAACTCATTAATACACAAATCATAATGCATATTAAAGTCTTCAAAACTGTTCATGCCTGGAGTTATAACTAGAAGTGTGTCTGCCGTAATATCCATAAATTCACTAAGGTTTGAAAGGTTGGATTACAAAAAAATTTTACTTTAAGGGGATTTGATTTTGTGGTTGAAGATAAATTACTTTTCTGTATTTCAAAATTTCAATATCATTGAGAGGGGAACAAATTTGTGGATCCCTTCATACAGCTCCATACCTTCTAAAGAACTATATGCGGTATATTGCATATGTTTGCCCCCACAAAAGTCAAATTTTGAAAACTTCCTGAAATGTGCTGAATTCAATAAATTGTACGAGAAATATAAGTTAACAGAAAATATTATAGTTCCAGAGCATTGTATTCACAATTTCTGTTTTTATGACGTCACAAACTAGTCCAATTTTATATCCTTTTTCAGAAAGAGGACAAAATGGACAAAATTTCAACAATTTAAGCTTTAAAATTTATAGAGCGCATGTGTGTTCAGGAACAATATTGACATATTTCATTGATATTATCATTCTACACATTATATCAAAATATTTATCCTGAACACACATGCGCTCGGTGACTTTTATTTAAAATATCGACGAAATATGTACATTTTTCTGCAAAATTCATAAAAAACCTGAAATTTACGTCATATTTGTGACGTCATTACGTACATATGACGTCATTACTTATGAAATTATTCAGTGCTTTGAAGTCAGCATATACTCCCCTGTTTAAGGACTTAATTAAATATTACTCCATCAAAGTTTGATTTTGGGGGGCAAATGTTGGTTAATACCGCATATAGTTCTTTGGTGATTTCAAGGCAATTGCTCCCTACATATACATGATGTAAGTTACACAAAATATGTCATCAACATTGACAAGTATAACATTTTTAGCCTGTAAAAATCTCAGATTATCCTTTTATTAATATCTAAGTAGAGTAACACCACAGGCCTATAGATCGCAGTTTCATTCAACTTGCAAAAAATTTGTGCTAGGTGTCACAAAAAATATACCTTTTTTATATACCCCAATTTTTTTTATGTCAGATTTGAGCGATCCAAAGGCCTGTGAGTTACACATACAATTACATATTTTACATCTTTTTTAACAATTTAATCACCTAACTACATGTACCGAGATCCCAAGACCTAATCTTTTCGCATTTAGCTTCCTACCTAACAGTATAAATTTCTCTTTAATATACCGGTACCTTCGATTTTTGCCCTCTATAGATTAAATGTAGTCTACTGACACATACTTCTATACAGAAAAGTAAGGACTTTACAGATACTTAATAATGTGAAAGACGCACTTTAGTGGTGCTACATGTAGTCTCACATTAGTGGTGCCAGACACACTTTAGTGGTGCTACATGTAGTCTCACATTAGTGGTGCCAGACACACTTTAGTGGTGCTTGACTTGTCAGTGGAATAATAACAGCTATCTGTTGTTAAATCGACAATGAGCCGATTTCTCACCATGAATCAACACAATGTGAACTTGTAGTGTTTAATTACACTGTAAATCTACTATGTCACTAGGTAATGCTGACGTACTTGTGTATGGATAGTTGAGACACATTAATCCTGCATTCTCTGTAAACTGATTGTATTCATGATATAGGAATCAAAGCTGAACACGATTCTTTATAGGAATTAGTCAGCCATATTCGATTGTTCACTCGACATATCCGAGAGCCCCTATTAGAAGTCACACACTTAGTCCGAGAGCAATGGAGCCCTGTACTGTACCAGAGTTTTTGTTAAAAATTATCCAAGATTATGACAAGAGATTTTCAAAGAAATAGTGCATGTTCACTAGAGTATCCCCTAAACACCTGTACCCCTTACCTAGTGGCATTTATATTCACAAGTTTGGATTAGACACCTTTGATCATCATATAACCATTTACTTAATTTTTCTGCTTAATACCCTGGGATTACATGTATAGTGTAAAGCATTTTCATTATATAATCAACATGCAGCCTTCTGTTCTAACACCCAATTTCTTACCCAGGGACCATGAAACACATAAAGAGGCACATATTCTCATCAAAATCAATCTTCCAATAACAAAACCAGAAAATGCTAAGTACTGCCTCCTCCCCACCCAACCCCTCCATTTGCATATTTTCACTTGGTGGAATTTGGTATCAGATTGAAATGAGTAAAAATAAAGTAATTAAAGAGCAACTCCGAAATTCTTTCATTCAGAAAGTTTATAAAATTGTGTGGCTTGCCCACAAAGAAAAAATAATTTTCCTGTTTATTGTTTTTTCCCCTTTTGGGAATTATCTTATAATAGGAGTATTTTTTTTTTATTCTTGTAATGTGACATAAAATGTGTGAAGAACAATTCGAACAATCCTGTTTACAAGGGTTTTTCTTCGAAAATTAAATTTACACTAAGCGACACCCACTAAACACTATAAGGAACAAAACAACTTTGTTTAAACAAATAATAATTGAATATTATTTTTAGTGTTAACATGTTTATGCATTCTGACATCAATGATAACAAAATTTGGTTTACCCTGTGTTTACAAAATGAGACTGAAGCTACAGAAGTAACGAATTTATGTTTACCTTGTCCTTGAGTTTGTCTACCAGCAATGGCTACCAATCCAACTGTTTTCGGCTCAGAAAACTGGAGGCTGAAAAAATTTCGAAGTACAAGAGTTTATTCTTCAATAGAAATGAAGAAACAATCCCAATCTGAAGCTAAAATAATGACAAATCACCAACATGATTCACAATTTTTAACACATTCTATAAAAAAGATTTCCTTTCCAAATTTGAAGAGGTACCTTTTTGAAATTTTAAAGCTAAAATGTTGCAGAATGGAAGCTCTTTAAATATTAATTTGATTTTTTAATTTTTTTTAGCAAACTCAAGGATCTTCCATTTCTAATAAAAAAAAAGTTACTAAAATAAAAATACCCATCTAGCAATGACATGGTTGAAGGGACAACATCTGTATAGAGAACAACATTTCCTAACTTGACTGTTGTCAAGTTGTCCCAGTATTCATCTATATTGAAGTACTTCAACTCCTCCATTTTGTCAGTGACAACAGGAAGTTGGGTCGATGTGACCTTGACCTCGGGAACCCATTTAGGAATAAACTGCAGGCTGACATTGGCCGACTTCAGTATACCATTTTTAAGTCGCTGCGCAATTTTGTTCAACAGTCTAACTTTGTTTACCTGCAAGATATTGCATTTATACATACAGTCTTGTAAGATGTGCCAGAAAATTTCAGGCAGACTGGGATTTGAACCTGTTACCTCCTGTTAACCCTGAGTTTGCTCTACCACTGAGCTACCAGGTTGACATATCCATCCCCCTTTGTTAAACCTCTCCCTTTTCTTTAGGGTTTTAATCCTGAAATCTTCTTTGAAACCACCTGTGGGTTTTGTTGTTGGCCATGGGTGCCAAATATATAAATGTCAGTCAGAATTGATCTTGAACCAAGGACCTTCAGCTAAACGTGTGGGTGCACTCTACCACTGAGCTACCAGCTAGGCCATTAAAACCTAATACCCATTCACACTGATGCTTTATCTTAAAGCACTTTTAAATCAGGTTGTATGAAAGTATGAATTAAAACCCAAGCACCAATTGCTCAAAAGTTTTGGCCATAGCAAGGTTAAAGTTTAGAATTTTTAGTAAAAGAGGGTCAAACTCAAAGGTAAAGGTCAGGAGGTCAAATTTGGTACTACCTTAAGAAAGGTCTTGTCACAAAGAACACACCTGAAAAGGACCAGTAAAAATAGAGCTAGAATTTAAGTTAAATATTCTGCCATCATAAATGTTTCCTTCTCAGAAAAAACTCAATTTATGGATGTTTTCAAAGGTATTTGTATTTTCAAACAATATGTGAATTGCCAAATATTTGTAATAAGAAAATTAGGTGAAAAGGAACTTATTTGCATTTAACAGGTGTAATTAATCATATATATAAAATGATATTTATAACCTGATTATAATATGTTCTTATTTAGCCAATTAATAGACAGAAAAAATGGAGACCTTTCTTAATAAATACAACAAAAACAAAAGAATAAATCAGAAAAAAAGAAAATCACACGAATTCTCAAGAAATAATAATTCTTAGAAATAAAACGCAAAAAATTAGATTCTTTTCACATGATACAGGATTTGGATATCATACAAACTCTGTCTCTTTTCTTACAAAGTTTAGTTTCCCAATTCCAGTTTTAGGACAGGTTTATTGTTTCAAAACTAGGTGAAGATCTATGTGCTATAACTTCGAAGGAGATTGAACTCTATTGAAAAAAAACTGTAGTATGCCCTGAGTAGAACTTTTGTCTAGTTAACAAGTGTGGCTTTTGGTGTTTGAAACCCATCTTAAAACTGGAACCTGAAAGACCATACCACACAAGGTGAATGAATTATTTTTCACCATTTACTGAGCTCCAATATTAATACAAATATGGAAAACACCCATCCTGCCAGCCCAGGATGTATCTGACACTTGAAATACAATATGTATGAATGACCTGAAATATTTATAGGTGTCTAAGACTTCCTGCATAAGGTATTCTAATAAGACTGTTATATAGAACAAGAGGCCTATGAGCTACATCGCTCACCTGAGCAATTTGGCTGGGAAAAAGCAGAAATCAGTTAAGTACTTAAAAGTATGATTATATAAGAGGTCAAACGCAGGGAGGTGGTGAACAAATTTGGATCTACACTACCTGAGAATTTCTTCCATTTTTCTTTGACTAGATCATGGCCTATTAATAAGTAGATTTTCCAAGAATTTTTCCAATATGATCGATCTTTTATTGTGTATTTTATTTTATAAATACCCTACCCCCAGGGTATGATTTGAACACACTTGAATCTATAGTTCCTGATGATGCATGCTTCTGAATTAATATGACTATAACCATGGTCTTACTGTTATTGTGAAGAAAAATATATTGATATATTCTTTATATTTCTTTGCAATTTAACTTTGATCCCCAGTTGTGGCCATCTCTAATTAACTCCTGGGAGTCATATGATTTGAACAAACTTTAAATTTACACTAAACCTGTCTGACAGGATGCTTCCAAACAAACATATGATAACTAGTACTTGTAGTGGATTTGCTTTTCTGAATAAGATTTTCAAAGATTTTTCCTATTTTTTCCCATGTAAAACTTTTTGAATGCCCCATGAGGCCCCGCCCTTCACCCAGGGTAAATGATTTTAAGAACCTTGATTTTACAATGCAAATAAATATGTCAATCATGGCTTAGCTGTACTATGGGAAGATCCCCCTTCCTCCCCCCTTTTGGGGGTATGATTTAACAAATTTGATTCTACACTATCTGATAATGCCTATCTGAGAATGCTTCCGTATAAATACAACAAATCATGGATTTGCTGTTTTTGAGAAAAAAAAATTCTGAAAGATTTTTCCTATGTACGAGGGTTGTCTGTAAAGTGCGTGGACAACATTGATAGTTACTGACAAACATTGATAAAATATATGAAACTATTATTTTTCATTAAATTAATGTTTCCTTTTATACATATGCAAATTTTAAACAAAAACAAAGCACAAATAGCTATAATTTTAATTATCAGATAAAAAAAAGACACACACTCATACCCGGAGCACTAAAACAATAATCCTTGAAGTTACCCTACGTCAAAAGCTTACCCATAATAATACATGAAACTTTCCTCAACACAGTCACCGTTTAACTCAATACATTTCTTATATCACTTTAAGCAGTCATCAAAAATGTGTATAAACTCTTCAGATTTCATATGTAAAAAAATATTCAACACTTCCTGAATGAGATCCTGCAAATCATCAAACCTTTGTCATCATAAAACGACTTTATTTACGGAAATACAGCAAAGTCACGTTATGAAATTCATTTTTTATAGCACTGCAATCTTGGAATGATGGTCTTCCTTAACTCTTTACAACTTACCAAACTGATTTGCAACATACACTTCATGTTCACGTCATTGAAATACGACGTTACCATTTCCCCGCAAGCCATTATACAAGCTTTAATGTACAAGTTTCTCTAAAGTTTAGCGTAAATACCATTATGATGTAATATTTTAATAAGAAAATATTTTTTTTTATTTTATGAGATTTTAGCAAGTATAAAATAGAAGGAAATTGGAATTAAATTGAAGATTAAATGAACTCTTTAAAGTGCGTGAAAATGCGTGATTGCGGGGAAATGGTATATGATTTTGCGTTAAAAATAGGAAACGGTATATGCGTTAAAATGTGTGACTGCGGGGAAGGGGGTTAATGCATGTCATCCTGTTAGCTGTTCCTACCGTCCAAAAATTTTATATTCCACTTAAATTCTAAAGAACGGCTTCCTTTACTGTATTTTCCCGATTGTTTACAGTATTTATGGGTCTCTGTTGGTGTTTTTCCGATGTCTATGCAGAATTTTATCACTACTCTCTGCTCCTCCTTTTCCAAAAATGTCCCTTTTTCGAACAATGCTAATCCTGTCTCAATAGATTCTAACTTCCATTTCTCAGTCATTTCTAAACTCTGAACGTTCAAATTTTGCAAGCTTTGCCAACCTCATAATGTATAAACAATCCGAATTTCCGTGTAATTTTACAAAATACAAATGAAATTTATAAAGTGATAAATAATTTTTTAATTGAAATTTTGCAGTGCTCCGGGTCATCATCCCAAGTCTAATAATGAAGCCATAATTGTAATATATATTAAAAATTGGATATAATTTTACATTCCGTAATTCACATTCAATAAAGGACTTTAAATATACTAATAATAAATATCAATGACACCATTTTTATTTAAATTTGAGCTTGTCCACGAACATTACGGACAACCCTCGAATATTTTCCTACAAGTATGTGAAATTCTGATCATCCATTGTATACTCTGGTGACCTTAGCCCAAGGGGTCGTGATTTGAACAAAATAAAATGAACTTTACACTTCATCTACATGAACTTCAGGATGCATGATTCCACATAAGTTCATATTTGTTTACCTACTGGTTCTTAAAAAGAAGATTTCTAAAGATTGCCATTAATTTTTCAGGTATTCTTAATTATCTCCCCTTGTAAGATGTGGCCCTACATTTGAATAAACTTTAAATCCCTTTACCTTAGGATACTTCATGGCAAGTTTGGATGAAATTGGCCCAGTTCTTCTATTCAATACAAGTTACCCACAAAATTATGTCTTATCAACCAGTTTAAAAATGTGAGTTTGCATTTACCTCCAACAATTAATACAAATATTAAGCTATGAAATGGGTTAAGAAGGTTTGTTCCCTTTTTGCACACATTTGAATTACAGGTAATTAAAATATCTGTGAAAAACAGGAATTTGACCAGGTGAGATTGCTATAGTCTAACCATACTAAGCTTAGTGAAAAGTATGTGAAAGGTGAACTTGTAGTGAAAAAACAAGAGAATAAATACAAAGTTAATGTATTTGATTATCTGGTGATCTTATTATAACATCTTCTTCATGTTCTTGGTTTGTGCATTATTTTCAAATTAATTTTTATTCACTATTTTCTTTATTACATGTTATATCTTTAGTTCAGTAGAATTTTATCAAGATTTAAAAGTACGTAATACTATTCTTTTTTTTATGAAATTGGACTTAATAATAAATAATATTAAACAAATTTTAATAAAATCAAATATTTTTCAAAAAATATATATAGAATTTCAATAAAATGCTTATTAAAATTGTATTAAACCTCTTAAGAATACATTAATCTAAATCAGGTATTCACAGGTAAATCCAAACCAGAAATCAGACTATAATTGCTATCAAAACACACTTCATACCTGTTGTTCTATACTAATTACCAAATGTGTGCAAAACTGGAACACACTGTTAAGAATAGGGATGGCAATTTGTAACCGGTTAATCGATTAATCGGTCCAAATGATGCTAATCGGTTAGAAAATCCCTAATCAGTTAGTCGGAAAAAGTAAAATATATGTAAAATTGAGAGCAGTTTCCTTAAAATCCCTTTTTATTTTAGAGAGAGGAATGCGCTGCATAGATTTTATTTAGTGTTTTTACACATCTTATAATAAAAATATTTGGATGTAATTAAGCTCTCCAGATTGAGATGGCTGGGTAATCGGTCAATTTGTGAAGTGTTAATTACTGTTTTTATAACATTATGCCGTTACCCAGATAGTCCTGTGGTTTTTTTTATGATATTAAAAAACATCCCTGTTAAAGCAATATGAGCTGCATTTTAAAAAAAATTATTTTGCTGTCAAAATAGTTTTATGTAACTTTAACCTTTGTGATCAATAAGACCAAAATAAAGCAGATGAAAGACTTCTATGTATACAATTCAATATACAGTTTTATATAAGAAATCATTATTGTACAGGACGACAATAATGTTATTTTGATTCAATCGAAGCTTATAAATAGTTCTTCTATCGCAAATATGAAAGACAGAAGTTTATTAACGTTATTTTTGCTGTCATTGAAATAGTTACATGTACTTACAATTTTGCAACAAAAAATTTTGACACCAAAGGTGCAGCTCATATTGCTTTAAGCACTTTCAATTATAGTATGTCTATATATATTTTGTAAATTGCAAATAAAGTGAAAGTTCGGACATAGACTAGTTCTGATTATGGTGACAATGCAAATTCTTTAACATCTGCATTGGAAAATTATCCCTGTCTGATTTCTTAAGCAAGGTTCATGGTTTTCATATTTTTTCTTGTCTATTGAAACTGAAATAAAATATACTCTTATGTACATAAAATTCCCCAATCAAAATAATAAACAGAATGTAACTTCTAATGTCTTTTTATGCCTAGGTCACATTTAAGCCGATGGTCGGGCGACTAAGTTTTTCTGGTCTTGTCGGCTGAAAGAACAGAATCGGCCGACACAGTATCGAGCGACACGGAGCAGTCACATTATTTCCTAGGGACACCGATGACTTGGATAAATAACACAAAAAATCTTTTTTCTTTAGAAATCAGCTATATTTTTTCATAGATATATATTCAGATAGGTGACGTGAGTAATGTTTGCAAGGCAAAGTGGCAGAATCTTATAAAATTGTGACTCAATGTTGAAAATGCGTGTAAAATTTGTATGGAATTGCATAAAAACGACAAATGGTGCATACTTAAGCATCAAAGAATACTAAGATTTCTTTATATCTTACGGATTAATTATTTATGTTATCTCCGTTCAAAAAATTTATGTCAATCCATGCATCAAAATTTTGTTTGTGCTATGTATCCTTAATAGGTTAAATATTCACAAGTTGGCCAATTCGCACGATCATCGAGCTTGAGAATAAAATTTGATTTATGAAAATCAACACCCTTATTGTCCAACGACGGACGACCGACTTAATAAACTGACAGCCGATGGTCGGACAATGATCGAAGGTTGGTCGACGGATAACTGCACTTGAAGAAATCGGCCACCGACGCATGAAAAATTATAACTTGGACCGATGGACACAAAATTGGTCGGCCGACAAAAAAATAGGTCAAAATCGGCCAAGACAACGGCCGATTCTGTCACCCGAAGAAATTTTTGCTTCAAAACCCATCGGCCGTTGGTCGTTTTTGGAAATGTGACTGGGGTTTTAGCCTTTTTGTGTATATGAAAATAAGATGTCAATATGTATATCTTGATACGACTAACTGGTTAGTCAGTCGGAACGTTTTGTGGTTAACTGATTAGCAATTCTGCAATCTATTGCCTTCCCTAGTTAAGAATAAAATTTGTATCATGCAAAATGTAGAGAGTGCCTTTCCATGTATTTAGTTCTGAATTTCACAATTTCTGTACTTTTTTGTGGGGATGGGGTGACTAACTTTCAAAGTTACAGTAGTACATATTATGCACCTGGCTTCATTAAATCTTGAAGTTCATTTTTTTAAAAATAAATTCATAATTTCACACTTGACATTTGAAAGAAAGTACATAAAAGAAGCAAATCCCCAAAAAATGAAATATCACATTTCAATCAAACTTTTAATTAAATGAATAAAATGAACAGTTACACCCATAGAATGTAGAGAAAAAACATGGCATCTGTCAAATTTAAAGAGAAACAAAAAACCTTCAACTGTCTTGAAAAATTGACATAGTAACCGGGCTTTCAACTTCAAACAGATTTTCTTCTGGAAAACACATGTTACATAATTAACCCGAAGTTGAAGACAAGTTCATGATTTAAAAGAAATTTAGAAATGTCTATTGCACTTTTGTTCTACTTACTTGGTCATTAGCCAGTAGAAAACAAGGTGAAAGGTCAGGTTGGGTCACATGTTCACAATGGATTCCCATTCCTGTTAACATGAGGGTTAGAATTTCAAACCGGGCAGGATTTGACTTTTTCAACTGGTTAAACGAGTCCTGGGTCAGGGCTACATCTGTCGGATCCTGATCTAGCAACACCTACAAAGGAATCATGACATGGGGGTCCCATAACAATCCTTGTTAGAGCAAGCAGTACATGTTTACCTCCTACGATTGTACTTTGTTAAAATTGTTAATCACGACTCTCACGAATAAATGTATACACCTATATAATAAGCATTGAAAAACTTGTATGTTTTACTATATCCCTTCGTTAAAATTTTAGAAAATTTAATTTTGGTATTGGTACTGAATGTTTAAGATGTTATCTGGAGATTAAGTTAGCTATAGGCTAAGGCATTGATAAAATTTGTAAATATAATTGCATAAAATTTTCTCCTTAGACATGAAAATCTATGCCTTTTGCATAAAATTTTAGAAACCTCATAATTTATAATTTTAACATTGGATGTCAGTAAAAAATATGAGAAAATTTAAGGCAATGTCTAACAAATTGATTATATACTTTTACCATGCCAAAACATTGCTAAAATATATACATGAAACATGGCATAATTATTTCTTTTGATTATACTAAGACAAAATTTTCACGAATGATGGTGCTCTATGTATATAGGAATACTATTATATGACTGTATAAAAAGTTAAATTTTCGCAAGCACACTAACAAAATACAGGATTATATATACTTTTACCATGCCAAAGACAGATAAATTGTATGCTAAAATATATATTTATACAATGTTTTCTCTATCACATCTTTATACATCATTTAATGGAAAAATAGCACTGAAAAATTGAATGCATTTGTCATTTGATAACTTTTATCAAAAAATTATACTTTTGGAATAAAATTTTTTTTTTTGTTTCCAAAGATCTTTTGAAGATAGAAATTTTTATTTTAAATTGATTTTTTGAAAATTAATGTATATACTTTGCTCTTCAATGGCACAACTGCAAACCACTGCCTCTTAATTATTTTAAATTTCCTTTTACGATTTAATAAAATGTAAATCAAAAAAAATATTGTATGAATTAAACATGGGTTAATCCTGTGTTAATTGTGAAAGCAGTTCTTATAACTGTAAAAATTAAATTTATAAAAAAAAAGTAAAAAAGGAAATTGATAAATCTGGGGCACCAATTTTATTATTCTTTGTGGTTTTTATTTCTTCAATAAATGCCAGTTATTGAAAAGTTCAAGGATAAAATAATCAAGTTCAAGCATGATTGATAATCAGATTTACTAGATTTCCTAATCTATATTTTTCAGAGAAATGAGAGCATTTCGAAATTATAAAAAAGATGTTTCCAAACCCACACTTGTCATGCACTCCTAACAAATATATGTAGATCTATTCAGTCAATTAATATAAAAATTCAACATTTGATCTAATTTTCCAAAAATTAAGCTTTTTATTTGATTCAGATTTTTTTTAAAAATCAGATTTACAAACACCAAGATCAAAGGTCAATGAATACTAGTTTATTTACCTTGTTTTTCACTGACAGATAATTTATTGATGATAATTACGAAATTGAGAATTTGAATTTTTTATGATATCATCTAGAGTATTTAAATATCCCTTACCAATTATTAACGGAAGCAAATATGCAATATACTTTATTCTTTATCAAGTTCATATAGATATCTTAAAGTGAATTTAGTCCCCCGCTGAAAGTAGGGATATTAATTTTGGTCTGTCTGTCCGTCTGTTCATCTATCCATCTGTAGTTCTGTCTGTGCGCAGGGCTTTGTTTCCACGCCATGTCTCAAGAAGCTTTTGAGCTTTTGCAATGAAATTTTATGCAATAACTCTCCATGGCCGAAGGAATATCCCTATTGATTTTGAGGTAAAATCTTCAAAGATCATAAATTAAAAAATTATGTCCATTTTGACACTTTCCACGAGATATCTTGATCAGCCTTTATAAGCTTTTGAGGGTAAAAATTCACAGTCCAGTGTAAGTTTTTTATCAATTGAGAAAGTGCATAGGATTTGTGCAGCAATTTTATTAATTTTTAGAACATTCTTCTTAACATTATTTATTTTATATGAATAAAAAAATAATTTTGAACTTTCTCTGAGTATAAAACATACATCTTATGCATTTTTATGAGCTCATTTGCATAGACACACCCATACCTAGCCTTAACAGACTTGTGTAGTATAATCTATACATACTTTTAGGGTTGCAGCACATGCAGTTTTACAAACTACAATGGGCATGATGGGAAATGAAAATATTTATAAACTAAACTCTTCAATAGAAATTAACCATAATTACATTTGTCTGAATCTGATACTGTGATACATGTATAAGTAAAGTAGTCAAAAGAATCACCGCCCAGTTTAAAAGTGTCTTTTTTTTTATCACAAAATAGATATTGTTGATATTTCCATTGGACACCTTAACTAAACTGTGTTGATCATGGGAATAAATTTCAACAGGTAAAACTCATACCTTGGCATAATGATACTCTTATTCATTAAAACAAATTCTATATTGAATTTGTCCTTGTTCTGGCTGTTATTTTCTCTAGTTTGATTATCATGTTTATGTGCCCTTAAACCATATTTCAAAAGAGCATGCAATCTAAAGAGTATTAATTTTTTCATTGAATTTACTTAATAAAATCCAAACTACATGACGATAAAAGATTTATTTTTCCAGGGGGTTTTCCCCTCCCCCAAGATTGAAAAGTTTATTAGATCTTTTGGACAACATTCAAGCCTCACTTATTATCTATCCTAATTCTAACTCTAATATTGTACAAATGAGAATTGAACTGAGAGTTATTAATTCTTAGCCATGCTTAGTGTAGGCGTTAGTCTAAAATATCTGTCACATTATTTTTACACCTTGGAGATATAAATGTATAATTCTCCAATAGCTCTAAAACTACATGTAACTTGAGTAATCTCAAATTACTTCATAAAAGAAGACTATGAATTGTTCCCATTTGCTTTATATCAGGCAGTAAAGTAGTATTAAAAGGTATTATAGAGCTCTTCTTGTTCTTATATAATGATAATTAACAATATCACAATATCAATCTGCTATTCAATCAATATCTCATTAAAATCTCTACTTGCTCTGCTTTATTTTGTACAAGCGATTCCTGTATTTTAAAAGCTACTTTTTAGCCACTTTTAGGAAGGATTTTAACTGGAAAGTTTAGTTAATTTTGGGGAAGAATTAGCAAATTTCCTAGGGGTGCGTGGGAGACATTGGGGGGGGGGGTGGCTTGTGCCTCTTTTGGCTAGGATTCTAGGTCATAAGAAAACCCTGCTCAGTATTATGGTATGGGTATTACCTGAGACAGTATAGCTTTGCCAGGAATTTGTTCTGGAACATTCTGTGTAACCTCCACAGCTAATGTCTGCTCTTTGTCATCGGTAGCCAATACATCCACAGTTATGTCCGTTCTAGTCCTGTCAATCATGTACGAGTACCGCCCACATAACAAAGGCACGTTTTGAATTTTTCCATAGCTCACATTCCTTATCCCTGTTCCCTTGTGCAGTTCTCTTCTAGGTACAAAATTCGCATCCACGTTACTACCAAAGCTGATCAGCCTGCCGCCCCTTTCAAAATAGCGACAAATGATGTCGTCATTTTGGTCGTACAAGTTCTCCTCCGTCAGTACCAGCAGAGCCGTGTTTTCGGCCCAAGGCACTGTGTGAACCTCCTCATGCTTCAGATGATAAATAACATAACAGTCATTATGCACACACTGCTCTAAAACCTGCTTCAGATTCTGAAATTTCCTACTGGCATCCTTCTTCCCACAATACACCACGATGTTAGGGGGTTTAGAAGACTTCAAGGCTGTGGGTGGGACTACATTGAGATTATCTGGGTCAAACATGGCTTCCCCTGACCCACTTTCTGCCATCACAATGTCCATATCTTCTGAGTTGTCCATGTCTATCCCATTCTCTGCCTCCAACCCTTCCCAGTCTTGGCTGGAGCTCTCTAGCACGTCATGATTGACCAGACTGGCCGTGTCGGCTAACGACTCATTTGACCACTGGCTACTCGTGTCCTCCAAGGCCTGAATCTCTCTGAGGTCAAGATTAACCAAGCTGGCCGCCTTCCCTGATGTTTGAACACCTAAAATAGAGCAAGGAAAGAAAGATAACTCTAGCTTCATACCACCACTTTGTCTTCAACATCAACATTTCTTTCTTATGTCAACTTGAAAGATATTCATGTCATAATGATTCTATTTTATATGGGTACATAAAACTGCATGTACATGTACATTCAGGCACAAAGCAACGGGGGGGGGGGGGGGGGGGGGGGGGGGAAAATGTTCACTGAAATACAGGTTGCCCCCCCCCCAGTTAATACTATGGTAAAGTAAATATAAGGGAAATGCAGTATTCAATGCAAAAAAATGGGACTGAAAGAAGTCAGCATCTGAAAAAAGTTGGCTTCTACCACCCCCACCTCCTACGAAATAGGATTTTTGAGTTTGGGCAATGGTTTGTTGTTTTTTTTTTCCTTTGCTTGTCAACTTTTCCAGGTAAGTAAAAAAAATTTTGTCTGGCTAGCCCCCCCCTTTCAAAAACGATGCTACGTGCCTGACATTACAGTAATATACATTTAATAGATTTTTAAATACATTCTTAAAATAACAGTCTCTGACTCTCTTTCTTCTTGCACCAAAATATTAAGACAACTTTAGCATAAGAATTTTATAAATTTTGACTATTTATTGTTAATAATACTTACTGATAATTTTATTCACTTGTAGATCTTCTTCCATAATAATACAATTATCCATGAAGGATAAACAGAGAGCTAGAAAGTCCAGTTCAGAACACTGCATCACAATCCCAAATGGTGGACCTGTGTTCCAAGCCAGCGGATGACCATGATCAAGTATCTATAAATAAAAAAATCAAATCAAAAGATCACAAATCCTATATCATAGAAAACTGACCAAAGAGCAAGTGCATCACAGAGGAAAATACATCAATAAATGCAATGAAGCAGATCAGAATATGCTAAACTTAATAATTATTAAGGAAATTTAAGATACGAGGGTTGATCCAAAAGTAATGTCACAACTTTGATAAAATTGATATAAATTGACGTAAAGCAACAAAATTATACATGATGAAAGCTTTATTTATTTCAAATCAGACCTGAAAAATTCAAAGGAATATGATGTATACTTTTCAAAATATCGGATTTTAAACAGTGCGTGTTTATGGTAGTCGCCGCA
The DNA here is from genome assembly GCF_032062105.1 of Saccostrea cuccullata. NCBI lineage: Eukaryota > Metazoa > Mollusca > Bivalvia > Ostreida > Ostreidae > Saccostrea > Saccostrea cuccullata. The sequence continues at coordinate 48,301 of NW_026918155.1, forward strand.
CCTAAATATAACTTCATATGATGGATACACACGCGGTCATACTTTTAAGCATTTCCCCTTCGTTTCATTAAAAATATTTGTGATTTGCAAACACTTTCACCAATTCCACTTTCTTTAAGAATTCTTGGTACCATTATACACTTACTCTTTTCATAATTAAGCCCTCTGTCAACATTTTTTGAACAGTAGCATAAGACTAACTTAAAAATTCACATGTCACTCTATACGTCTGTCTTTTTTGACAACGTCAGAAACCACTGAACATTTCCGTCCGATCTCCTATCTTTCGGTCTTCTTGTTCTCTGCTAATCATTGTGACCAATCACCCGCCCAAAATTGCTGAAACCATCTATTAAGATGTCTCTTATTAACATTCTTAATTCTGTGAGTCTGATTGATTAACGTAGCTGTCACTTGTGATGATTCCCATATTTTGAAGCAAAAATGCATTACAACTCGTCGAGCCTTTTTTCCCCATTTCGACAATCCCTTTATTCAATTCAACAAAGTAAAACAACAATGTTTATGATCACAAATATCAATGCTGTCATTTAATTTTCACTTAAAGACTAGAAAATGACGAGAATTGTGTCTTAAAAACTTGGGAGATTATGTGCTTTTTTAGAATCTTTTCAATGTGTTTGTCTTTTTCATTCTAAGAAAAAATACACTTCAAAATGTGACGTTCCGTTGTGACGCGGCGACACCCCTATGCTCTATGTTTTAAATACCTATAAAATAAAGTCAAATAAACATCATTAAATCAAAATTTCAATGTTAATTAGATTTATATTTGTGCATCTTTTGGTATATTGTATTTGATAATACAACGCCAAATATAAAAGATATGGACACTATGACATTACTTTTGGATCAATCCTCGTATGTAGAGCATGATGAGTCCGTTATAAAAGAATGCCAGACTTTCGTGAACGTTTGCATTACCCTGGCTAGACCTTGATTTAAAATCACTCCAAACTTGCAGACAGGGATCTGAAGCTAGATTTTCTATAGTAAGTGAAGTAAGAAAGATAAAACTCTGGGGACTCGATGTAGTTGTCTTATCATTCAATGTTAACAATATGAAAATTTCCAGCAGTTGTCTCTCTTTGTCAATTCAGATGCATCCATCCAAAAGACAAAATCAATCTTGGAATCTGAATGCGTATTTCTGCCCAATCAATCATTATTATAACAAAGAATGACGACTCTTTTCAGTTCTATTAGGCAAGAATCTGGACCCACATTCAAAAGAAAATATCAGTAATGTGAACATATTTTAGCATTCTATTGATGAAATTGATGTTATAGAAAAAGGTAATACTGTGAAATCACAAATTTTCGTGGGGGTTTAATTTTCGTTGTTTTCGAGGTATGACAAGACCCATGAATTCATGTCCACCACGAAATGTAAAATGTTACATACATAAGTACTCATTTATTCTTGATCCACGAAATCAAATCCCCACAAAACAAGAGATTTTCCTCAAACCATAAATTCTGACCCCACAAAGATATGTGATTTTACAGTATTTTCCTGATATTGTGATTTTGATTGGTTAAAATATGCCTCTAGATACCGCTAGATGATTCTTTTGGTAAAAAATATTACTTACTTTCATTAAATTTGCACTCTCTGGGTAATTGTCTATGATTCGAAATATTATTTGTGTGCATTTAACTCTTTACAACTTACTGATCTGTGACGCAACATACACTTAATGTACTCGTCATAGAAATATAACGTTACCTTTTCCTTGCAAGCACTTTATAGCGCGGTACAAGTATCTCTAACGTTTAGCGTAAATAATATTATGACGCAATATTTCAATAATAAAATAATATTTTATGAGTGCAAGTATAAAATAGATGGAATTTGGCAATAAATTGAAGATTAAATGAACTTTTTAAAGTGCGTGAAAATGCGTGATTGTGGGGAAACGGTATATGCGTGATTTTGCGTTAGAAATAGGAAATGGTATTTGCGTTAAAATGCGTGACTGCGGGGAAGGGGTTAAGCCATGCATTCAGCATACAACCCTGATCAACATAGCACAGCATGCTTGATAAGCAACTTACATGGAATGACTTTTTTGAGGACACATGCACCTGTTCCTCAGCAAACGTCTCAAGATCAGCCGGACGGATAGACTCCAGGAGAACCGTGACCTCCTTATCTCGAGCGGTCAGCTGAGCGTGACTGATATCTTGATAGTACGCTGTCCATTTCTCCAAGTTTACGCAAACCTAAAATTTGATCATTTTAAATGATGTTAATGAACATGAGTGAATAGGAACAGGAAAGAATTGGGCTAAATTAAATTTACAAAATTCTTGTTAAAATCAATTTCTGCCAAATATTGTATAAACTATATTAAATAATCTGCAGCCAGTACAAGGTACATGTACATTAACTTAGTCTCAAGACCACATTTTTTGAAATTATAACAAGAAATTCATCATAATTATATGCCTGTAGTTTCAATATTTCACAAACTTGCAACTTTAAATAAACTTGATAAATAAAGATCAAGCTAAGATATTCAAAATCTTGATGACTTAAAAGTTTATGGTCTTTGTAGAAACAGTATCCTTACCTTGGGTACAGTTTGTGAGACAGAGATATCCTCATCATTGTAAACCTCTGTAACAAGCAAATTATCCACCTTTTCTACAAGCTTGGAACAGCTGAGGGACAGCTTCACATTGTCTGAAAAATGACAAAATTCAACAATATAACTCACAGTACATTTGTAACCCAAAAAATTGGGAAACTGCATAGTCTATTTCCTTGCCAATAAAGAAAACTGAAAATGCGCACAAATGTTTTTTAAAAAAATGTCTTACTTTGATTTGATGTGCTCACTTTTTGAACCACAACACTTCCAACTCGAAGAGAGGCTGAAATGCATCGGTGGATCATGGAGTGGCGTAGTCTGTCTCTGTACCATTGATAGGCGGCAAGAATGAGGTAGCCCACGGTGATGAACATGACAGGGTGTGGTGTCTGTCAACACACAAAGACAACTTAAAGAATGAGGTAGCTCACAATGATAAACAAGGTGTGATGCCTATCAAAAAAGACAATTTCAACCTGATTAATGGCACCCGTAATACTGAGACAGTACTGTACATGTAAATTGTTTCAAACTCATTCTAATCATATTTACACTTTTGTAGTAGGTAATACTGGAGCTTAGACAATTGGAAACGGTGAGATTAAGCAGTCAGTAATTGTGATGGTTCATAGCATACCTTATCTTGAATACATATCCAGGTTTCATTTACAGTCTCTTTTGATAGCAAAGATGACAAAATGTCATCAAATGTCACACTTTACACCATGACAAGAATTGATGATAATTGTGTTTATTGTATATTTTATCCTGTTTCTAAGCAACACTGTAAAATATCATCCAGTGCATTACAGTAGTTTTAGGACTAAGTTGATTTGATTTCAGTTTATGTATTCATCCACATTTGTTAAATCTATATAACATAGTACATGTACATACATGTACATGTAAACAATATGACATGAAAGAAACTTTATAAACACTCCACCTCAACAAATGGAAAAGTTTGGGCCTTGGGTATAGGCCTATTGGCCTGAATAGCTCAGTGGTTAGAACACCCACATGATTACAACATGTAGAAATGCAGGGGTCCTGGGTTTGATTCCCTGGCAGTCAAGCCACAAGGACAAATCAAGGAGGGAGGAATGTACATGTAAAATTTGAGCCATGGATAACAGGTTGGATAGCGGTTATCTATAGATCACCTGACTAGTGATGAACATGGGATAATTCCCCTTCCACCCATACATTTTCTCCTTTTTCGTTATGATATCCTTGGGCCTTCAATCTTAGTCCTTTTTTGACATGGCAATTTATTTATTAGGCCTAGAAAAAAAATGTTTGTTTCCGCTTTCCCGACCGACCCTAATATATAGTGCCAACCCTAAATATTTTTTCAATGCTTTTGTCCCATGATGTGCAAGATTTCACCCAGGGAATTATTGTCTCCAACTTTGCTAGCTTTTCAAGACAGAAAGAAGTTTGGGTCACCTTTCTACTTACAGAAATGCTTGAAAACACAATTTCTTTTTGTCATTAATGTTATTTCTACACACGTTTTGATTAAAGAAGCAAAAAAAATTTTTCAAAAAAAAAAAAATTGCCTACCTACTTACCCTATATTTTTTCAGCCTGAAAGCGGAAACAAACATATTTTTTTTCTAGGCCTTACCAACAAAATCAGATCTAAGTGTGTTTCATATACAATACATTGAACTTCATCCATTGAGTTACCTATCTATTATTGTTTAGAAATGTCATTGAAGTTTATTCAGTTCTTCATTTAAAAATAAAGCAGATTATTATTGATTGTAATCAGGTAATGGCCAAAATCCTGCGCAGCTATTTATTGAGTATATTATTAACATTTTTAATCCTCATAACGACACTTTGCAAAGAAGAATATATTTTTCTCCCTCTGATAAAATGTAAACCGAAAATACTACATTGTAAAGTACATTGAATATATAAATTAAAAATAAAAAAAATTAAAATATTGTTGACAATGCAACCAATAATTTGACGTTCATAATTAAATCTGTCCTTTTCTTTACAAGTTGTCTTTACATAGGCCTAGATTATCTGCAAAACTCACATTTCAGACAGCAACTGCCATGTTATCAGCTGAAAAAAAATTAAACTTGCTTGTTTGTCCCCGACCGCGATTTTCTCGACTTTCCTCGATTGATACCGGATATCAGATTTGCAGACTAAGAGATAAACCCCATGACGTTAATGCTAGATAATTCCGGAGTAATAAGATTGGCATATGATCATGTATACATATATTCCCTTATTTAGCATTTTTCGTCGAAAGGGTCGGGTAACGGTCGGCAGGTGGTCTTTTAGTTAAGTCAGTCTTTTTTATAATGGTTAAGCCCGTATAGTTGTCATTTGTACATGTACAGTGGCTTTGGGTTGGGGCCGTGTCTTAGCATGCTTAGATCAGGTCCCTTGTCTACAGGCATTCGATAAAGTACCACATCATCTAAGACTTTCAAAGAAATTACAATACTATGGCATCCACGGAACAACGCAAAGATGGTTCTGAAGGACCGACATCAACAGGTAGTAGTAGATAACGCAACATCTATCACAACATCCGTAACATCGCGGGGTCCCACAATTGCTCGGGCCAACAATGTTTCTCATCTTTAATAACGACATTTCAGATAACATTACGTCAATCATCCAATTATTCGCAGACGACTGTGTCATCTATAGAGTATAGACCCGTTCAAGACCATGAACAACCAACTACAGAGGGATCTGAATACATAGGTAAACTGGAGCGACACATGACAAATGAAATTTAACATCAAGAAGTGTGCCATCATGCAGTTTAGAACATCAACTAGAAAGAACACATTCAGCTACACCATGAAGGGGGAGTCGCTTGAGATAGTAGATCACCATCCATACCTCGTAGTTGACCTCAGTGCATGACAACTTGAAGTACAACTTACACATAGAAGATTGATTTTATGTTGTTTAACGTCCCTCTCGAGAATTTTTCACTCATATGGAGGCGCCACCACTTGTCGGTGGAGAGCTACACATTTTGTCCTGTACTCGGCACTCAGAGCCATTGAGCAGTGAGAAAAAAAATGCTAGAAATGGACAATATATATATATATTTTCCAGGCTTTTTAACGATTTTGATATTTTACGTACCAGGAAAACGTCAGGTCCGGCGCCATTACGAAAACTGGGAAATCGCCGCCTCCTACGTGAGGTGGCATTCTTGAGTTGATTTTAGATACTTGCAAACCGAATTAAATTTCAAAGTCACAAGTTATGAATAATACAATCTTTGAGTACTTATCAATATCGTTTCTAAGGTTCATTTATAAAATATACAATCCGTTGAAAACATTTTATCAGACTGATGAGATTTGTTAACATTTCATGCATTTTAAAATCTTGCAAGTCCTGTAACGAAATGTGGAGTGATATTTTCTTTTCATTAATTCAATATTGGTGAGTACTATAGGCATTGTGCTTCTGATAAATTCTGATTTCGCCATTTAGTTCGGTTCGCAAGTATTTAGAATCAACACCGGTTGAACATTTTGAAGACGGCGAAATTTCCAGTTTTCGTAATGGCGCCGGTTCTGACGTTTTCCCGGCACGTAAAATATCAAAGTCGTTAAAAAGCATGGTAAACGTCAGATATGTCGGACTACTGCGACACATGACCTCGGTTTATACGGTCTCATCCGAAGGACCTACACATAAACGACATCTGCAAGTGTAATACACATAAACGACATCTGCAAGTGTATAGTGAATTGGGATTCTTGAAGCGTAACCTTCGACACTGCACACCAAAGGGAAACTGGAGATCGACACATGACAAATGAAATTTAACATCAACACCAATATGGAATCCACTACAGAAAACACAACAGAAACAGATAGAACAAATACAACGCAATGCATGCAGCAAGATTCGTTAACAACAAACCATACAATCCTTAAAAAAACTGAAAGCGGAACATCTATGATGCAGGAACTCAAATGGAACACCCTAGAACAGAAGCGTATTTGGACTGAAGTAATTTACCACTCAGGTATAAAATAGTTAACCAACTTAGCTTTCTCAATATCATACCAACCCCCTCTAGCAACAGTACGAGGAACTAGGTACAGTAACTCCTTTAAAATTCCTACCATATATCACTCCCGTATTAACATCTACCAACATTCATCTTTTCGTTTAATAGATGAATGGCGCTTTCTGCTAGGAGGGAAGGGTAAGCAGGCGGTCGTCATTTCCCGTGTTGAGGTTAGCGGTGTTTATACACGTAGGGTCTATATCAGAAAATTGGAGTCTTCATTCATGTCAGCATGACATAGTATATACATGTCTTGCCTGTGATATCAATCTCATATTTCTGGAGTCGTAAAACAAAGGTTGTAGACGTTTTGGAGCTGAAACAAATTAATTGTGTAGTATGTTTGCGAATAATATTTCAAGGGGTTTGTAGTCGATTTCCACGAATACCGTAAGGCAGTATGTATATTGGTTGAATCGTTCCATTCCGAATACAAAAGCCAAAAAGCTCTCTCTCCATTTGAGCATAATCTTTTAGTGCAAAGGCGTCAAGGCTCTACTTTCATAAGCAACTACTAGTAGTTGTTCCTGCTGTAAGAGAGATGTGCCAAGTCCTGTGCTTGATGCGTCACACTGAAGTGTGGTTTCTTCTTTTGAATGGAAGTATAGAACATGGTGTTTCTTTAAAGTTACGAAGCGCTTCTTTCTGTTCATGAGTCCATTGCCAAACAACATCTCTGTGCACAAACGAACGAATTGGTTCACACATATCGATCACTCTTGAAAGTTGTCCATAACCTTGGACAGCTCTAGATGGTTCACAAGTCCTACGAATCTCTGCACATCTTTTGGGTTTGCAAAATTCAGTAATAGTCTGTACTCTAGCTACGGTGGACAGGTTTGAGTCTATTGGGTGTAAGGGCGTGTCCAATATATGGCATTTCCTTTAACCACAGTTTAAAATGTTTGCTCACGACAAAGATTTAAGAACATTTGACAGGTTTTTACATATGATCGCATATGGCTTCTGCATCACTATCTCCTTCTCCATAGATTAATATATCATCAGCGAAAGTTATATATGGCTAGTTCCAAGTGATACTAAAAAATCTCAGACACTGAAGAGATGTCAAAGGGTAGGCCGCGCCAACGAAACCGTCCGGATTTTCAAAAGTTGTAACTTACACTTTTTCCTTGATGAAATGGTAATGTAAACTATTAATTTTTTACAATGTAATTCGCTCCAAACCTGGTTGTAAGGTAGATGTAACTGGATTGCTCGTCGAGCTCCACATGCTAAAAACTATGTTTTAAAAAATCGCTTATCAGGAAAAAGGGATCCTTTGCTAGATCAAGCAAGACGTCTTCGATCACAGAAAGATGGTAGTGGCTTCGACATAGATCTACCCAAAGCAGGTCACAACATTGTCTTCGTTTGCAAGGCTCAGTATATGAATTGTATTTTAGAAGAACTTGGATTTAATTCTACTAGTGGTAATACTACTTATACTCATACTTCCCTTTCTAAGGAAGAAATTCTTCAAAATCATATGTCAGTTTTGTTTGTACGAGGGTTGTTAGAAAAGTTTGCGGACACATTGAATTACAGAAAATCTATTGTTTACTGTGAAGTATGACCTGTGACTGAATGAATTCCAACATTTTGTTTATTGGTATGTAAAAAATCAGGTCAATATAATAAAATCTTAAAATTTTACAACAATTTTTACTATGGGGTTATGATATTCACGGAGCAATCACTTGACGTAAGGCGACGTGACAACCAGATTTCAACCCTTTAAGCTTTGTCGCAGTTCTATGAATCTTTAATTTCTTTATATTTTTCTCATATTTTTTCTACTTTAAAATTGAATATCTGTATCAAGACATGTTACTTTTCAACTATGTCTTTTTATCAGTTTTGAATATTATTGACATCTTAAAAAATAAAAAATAAAAAGGCTGTGCATTCAATCGACCAGGTATGGAAACTATGCAAAACATAGGCGCAACGCAACGTCCATGCGATAGAGGGGTATTGAAGTATCGATGTAGTTAATCATTCAAAATGTTTCTCCTTCCATTCTTATGAAGCTACAACCACTTGAAAACTTGTTCTTTGTATGTGTAGGATATTCCCAGCAGCATCTTAAACATTTTAGTCTCTTTTTAGACATTTTCCTGTCTGCACACATAATTTTTACGTAGTGCACTGCTCCATGACGCTCAATGACGTTCCGATTTTTGGCTGTGTTCTTACGCGTTGATCATTTATAAACAGCTATAAAACAGCCATATACCCTCCAATTTAGTTCAAAATTTTTCCCAGTGACGTTTCCTGCATACTTTAGCGGCAGGTAAAATATCACAAATCTCTTGGCACTACAATTGTGCAATTTCTAATTTTAATAAAGAGTCTTTGTATTGTAAACGTGCCACAATGCAGCATGCTCCGTGAAGCAAGATTTATCAAAATAAAAATGCCGTATATTTTTCAATAATCAGCGGAGAGCACCAAATTCTTGTATATTTATTGGAAAAAATGTCAAGATTATATCTGAAAAGTTTGACCGGTTTCATGGAAATAGCGCGATCACAATAGAACTTGTCCGCGAACTTTTCTAACACCCCTCGTATATTGTTTAACGTCCCTCTCGAGAATTTTTCACTCATATGGAGACGTATATGTCAGTTTTGAATATTTTTAATATTCCACAGAGCCAAAATGTATTTGAACTACCCTATATATATTGGATTCCGAAACTTCATAAAATCCTTACAAACAAAGATACATTGCGGGTTCTAGTAAATGTTGAACCAAGCCTGTTTCGTTACTCCTCACTAAAATATTGACAGAAGTGAAGGAAAAGCTGCAAGAGTACTAGTACTGTGCATAAATATATTCAAGAAGGTGACTGAATCAGTTGTGGATACTCAAAAATTCCAAAGAACTTTTGGACAATTTGAAATCACAAGATTTTACCAAAATCAACAGCTTAAAAACTTAAAAACGATTTTTCAACTTTATACACAACCATTCCCCACGATAAAATAAAGTCCAGCCTTTTTGATATCATTGACAGCTGCTTTTACAATTAAAATGGAACTCGTAAATTTACTTACCTGGCCATTGGTCATTTGCAAAATATTATTTTGTTAAAACACATTCTGATTGTGCACACAAGTACTCTGAAGTTGATATCAAAAAGACGCTTGAGTTTCTGATTGACAATATCTATGTGGTTTTTGGATACCAGGCCTGGGGGGTCATAAAACTTAGGCGAGCTCACTTTTGATATCAGTCTCAATTTTCCGCTATACGTTCCTTTGGAAAAAGTGAGACTGAGATCAAAAGTGAGATTGTCTAAGTTTTATGGCCCCAGGCCAGGTCTTCCAACAATCTATTGGAATTTCCATGGGTACCAATTGGCTCCGTTATTGGCAGACCTATTTTGTATTCATATGAAGCAGAATTTGTGCAAAATCCTATGCGTGAAAAGAAGAAAACACTTGCTGTGGCCTTCAACTCGACATTTAGATATATCGACGACGTATTAACAATGATAATTTCCATTCCTACATTGATACGATATATCCTGGAGAGCTTGAGATAAAAGATACCACAGAGTCTGACACATCTGTTTCATATTTGGATGTTTTACTTGAAAATGACATTAATGGTAATTTAACAACCAAGATGCGTAATGAACGTGATGACTTTAACTTTTCTATCGTCATCTTCCTTACTTATGCAGCAATATACTTTCATCACCTGCATACAGAGTGTATATATCTCAATTGATTCGAAACGCAAGAGCATGCTCTACGTATGAACAATTTCTAAAACGAGGTAGATTATTGACAAGCAAGTTGATGAAACAAGAATATCAGCAGTCTCGTTTAAAGTCATCATTTCGCAAGTTCTATGGTCGATACAACGACCTTGTCAGCAAATACAATTTATCATTAAGTCAAATGCTGACTGACGTTTTTCATACTAATTGTTAGTCCATTATTTATACACTGAATTGAAGACGGATTTTTTCCGTTATTTCCCGATCATGACAAGGAGCATACGGCGGGTGTGACCGGTCAGCAAGGGATGCTCACTCCTCCATGGTACCTGATCCCATCTCTGATGTATTAGAGGTCCGTGTTTGCTCTGCTCCTATTTTGTATTGTTTTATGGACTTTGATATTGAATAATGTTCGTTATCTCCATATCCCTCATTCAAAGGTTCTGGTCGATGCAGATGCGTAATTTTTGACATTTTAGATTTTCACCCATCTTCTCTCATGTGCATACATGTAGAAATATACCAAAATTTGAATATAATAGTCTTTATGAATGTTGTCCAATTGATCCTATTTACCAGAGCATGTTTTGAGTATAAAAACTTTCTACTTATAAAAGTTGATGTTACAAGATATCAAACATTTTGTTGCAAATATACAATATACAAGTCGAATATTCACTGACATTTTTCATGTAGATTGATACATGTGATAAGGCAATGATATTCATACTGAATCGACGTTTTAATGTTGAAAAAATTAAAACGAAATGATATCTGATAATTTATTTTTACCGCATTGTCTACGGACGGCGGGTGTGACCTGTTCACAGGGGATCCGAAGTTTACTTCTCATTGGCAGATGTACAGAGTGTAAAAAAAGGACGATACTTTTTTTAAATGCTCTTCCTTTCTAAAATAAATGTACTTTATTTAAATATATGAATCACACATATTCTGGATTTAAAGTGTTTCTTTTTCAGCTCTTCCCCAGCTTTGATGTTTTAGATGTGAAGCATTCAGGAATCGGTTTCCTTGAGAACAATCCCTTCGATGGAGTAATCAAAAGATGATCTAAAATTAACCGACTCAGAAAATGCACATGGTCATTACTTTATCCACTTCAAGTCAACCATCGTGTCAACCACATACGGTTCACTTTCAAAATGAAAACATAACCCAATTAAAGAAAAAAAGTACCGAGAGCACTTTGAAGAAGTGCTTTTGTTTGAAGCGTTTTCCGTCATTGTCGTCCTGTCGACAACTATACAAAAACCAATCTCTCTTCCTTCCACAGTCATCGAATACAACGTCCATGTCGATATACCAGTGATATAACAGCAATGTTTCAGCTGCTGGTTTTAACGGTAAGTGTGTTACAATACGTATTGATATGTAGTATCTTTCAAAGATAATGTAGATGCTTCCTAATTGTAAAACTTTTTTTGCACGTGCTTTCCTCTCTCCCATACATTTCGGTTTTCTGAAGCATCCAAGCTACTGGACTTTTTAAACATTTTGTTATTTTTTCTCAGCCATTGAATTCTTAAATATTTTTAATGCATAAACAGGTTTTATTTGCTAATTTGCACAAAATATTGAACATGTATACTGTTTAAAGATAGAAAGCGTGATACTTATGCATGTATTAATCTATTAACATCCATTGTATAAATACCCCAGGTATGTGACAGCATTGTGCAGTTTGGAACATCATAACCACAGATGTGAATGTTCCCTATGGTAGCATTTTCTATTTGATAAAAAAAAAATCTTATCAGTATTAGTTAACAAATATAACCAATTTTTTTTTTTCAAAGGCATAGTTAAAGCTACATGTAAAATGAGGACACTTTTGTGGTCCCAAAAATCAAATCTATAAATATGCCAACGAAATAGAATACATGTCTGTGTCATTGGCATACATATTTTAGACTATACTTGCAATTAATGATGCACTTAGGTATCTAGAACAAATGAATTAACATCCAAGAGGAAAATCTACAACAGGAAATGAGTCCTTCTTGATGAAAACCACTGCCTGATGATACATCTTAGAGAAAAATAGTTATTCTCTGTGTGCTATAATGATGTATTATTATAATAATTAATTAACAACAATTATATAATTTATTACGTACTAATTCTGCCCATAGGCAATTCACTACTGCAGATGTACAATAAATTCCTTCCCTATTAGAGTTTTTGGAAAGTTAATCTAAATTTAGTCTTACATGAAGGTGTTGATGACTGTTCAATGTGTTCACTCTCTTCTGATTTAAATTGAAATTACTGTCTGAACGAAATTTTGGAGCGTCTTTCAACAAATTTATTTTGCAAAAAAACCATGGAAAAAGGTTGCAAACTTTGATCAGTTTTATAGAATTTAAGTCGACTTATATGAAAATACTGCAGAAGGAAACATGGAGATAACAAACAGTATTAAAGAGTAAAAGTCCATTGAAATAATACGAATCGGAATCGGAAGCAGATCCAGAGCAAACTCGGCCAACGAAAACCTAAGGCCTGGGGGTCATAAAACTTAGACGAGCTCACTTTTGATCTCAGTCTCACTTTCCACTAGTTATTCCTTCAGTGAAAGCGAGATTGATATCAAAAGTGAGCTGTATAAGTTTCATGACCCCCACCCCATCCCACCCCCAGCCAGAGATTGAATGCAAGAGAAAATTATAAATGAATGCATCTGTAAATGCATTGATGGGTTTTAACAATATCAAAAGTATGTTTGAATTCTCCAAGTAACTCCCAATGCAATACGCCGATGGTCATAATTCGATTCCTATAAACAAAGCAGGCAACAACATTGTCTTCGTTTGTAAGGCTCATTATATAAATTGTATTTTAGAAGAACTTGGTTTTAAATCTACAAGTGGTAATCTTACTTATACTCATACTTCCCTTTCTAAGGAAGAAATTCTTCAAAATCTTGTCAGTTTTAAATTTTTTTAATATTCCGCAGAGCCAAAATGAATTTGAACTACCCTACATGTATTGGATTCCGAAACTTCATAAAATCCTTACAAACAAAGATATATCGTGGGTTCCAGTAAATGTTCTACCAAGCCTCTTTCGTTACTCCTCACTAAGATATTGACAGCAGTGAAGGAAAAACTTTAAGAGTACTGTGCTACAATATATTCAAGGAGTGGTGTGAATCAGATGTGGATACTCAAGATTTTACCAAAATCAACAGCTTAAAAACTTACGACTTTTCAACTTTATACACAACCATACCCCACGATAAATTAAAGTCCAGGCTTTTTTTATATCATTGACAGCTGCTTTTTTCAATAAAAATGGAACTCGTAATTCACTTACCTGGCCATTAGTCATTTGCAAAATTATTTTGTTAAGGACATACGCAAGGTACCTTACCTACTGAAAATTTTTCAAGATATTCTAAATTTAAACTTATAATGCCATCACATGTTCTTAGACAAAAATCAGCATGCGTTACCAGGAATTTCGAAAAGATATCAAATTTTGATGATCTTTGCATTATTCCAAGAAAAATGTACAAAAATTACAAAACAAAAATTCCAGATTTTTTTCATCAAAAATTGTTTCAAAAGAAGTGTACAAATTCACATATAGAAATTAAAAGTATTGCACACTTCCTTCTTGAACTCATTCCAGAGAAGTCAATTTGCAAAATTATTATTAAAACACATTCTGATAGCACACACAAGTACTCTGAAGTTGACATCAAAGAGAGGCTTGAGTTTCTGATTGACAATATCTATGTGGTTTTTGGAGACCAGGTATTCCAACAATCTATTGGAATTTCCGTGGGTACCAATTGCGCTCAGTTATTAGCAGACCTATTTTATATTCATATGAAGCAGAATTTGTGCAAAATCTAATGCGTGAAAAGAAGAAAACACTTGCTGTGGCCTTCAACTCGACATTTAGATATATATGGACGACGTATTGTAAATTAACAATGGTCATTTCCATTACTACGTCGATACGATATACTAGTATCCTGGCGAGCTTAAGATTAAAGTTACCACAGTCTGACACATCTGTTTCATACTTGGATATTTTACTTGAAAGGGACGCTTATGGTAATCTAACAACCAAGCTATATGATAAACGTGCTGATGACTTTTCTATCGTCAACTTCCTTTACCTATATAGCAATATACCTTCATCACCTACATACGGAGTGTATATATCTCAGTTGATTCGATACGCAAGAGCATGCTCTACGTATGAACAATTTCTAAAACGAAGTAAATTATTAACAAGCAAGTTGATGAAACAAAAATGTCAACAGCCTTGTTTAAAGTCAGCATTTTGTAAATTCTATGGTCGATACAATGACCTTGTCAGCAAATGCAATTTATCATTGAAACAAATGCTGACTGACGTTTTTCATACTAATTGTTAGTCCATTATTCATACACTGAATTGACAACAGATTTTTTGTTATTTCCCTATCAAGGAGCACACGGCTGGTGTGACCGGTCAGCAAGGGATGCTCACTCTTCCATGGCACCTGATCCCACCTCTAATGTTTCGGAGGTCTGTGTTTGCTCTGCTCATAATTTGTATTGTTTTATGGACTTTGATATTGAATACTGTTGTTATCTCCATATCATTCTCCATCGCCATGCTGCTGAACAAAATGAAATGGCATTAGTTTTACTTTTGCAAGATCACAGTTAAAACTGCACCTTTCAGTTAACTGAATGATTACTGAGGGTTTTAAAAGGTGACTTAATGCAGATCTATGCTATTCAATCTCCTTTAAGTAAACTACATGTATTACCCACCTTTCGTGAACTGAATTACAACATATACTGCTTCGTTGATTTCCTTCTAAAAGAAGTCGGAAAAACGAGCAGCACGTTCCATTACATTTTCTGATACTGTAAACGAACTTTTTTCCACGGGGTCATAAAAAGAATTTTGGAATCCGCGTGTAGAAAATTAAACAGACTGTCACTTTATGCCTTACATTTATATTAAGTACGCGACAAATTTCGGAAAATTTGTGAACGCGTACATTAAATTGTCTACAGTATTTAAATGATGACATTGTTCCTAAGATGGTGGAACCCCATCTTCATTTTTCTGATTTGCTATTAAGATAATTTGGGAAATATTCAAATTAAAAAAGGAATAACAATTTCTAAATAGTTTCATTTCTTCTTCACACATATTCAACGTCTACTTTGTATAATTATGTGATTGAAGAAATCATCCCCAGAGATAAAACGTGAAACTACCAACATAATGAAAAGTAATGTATGTCAATATATAGATGCAAGACTTATTGTAGACGTTGGCGTTGGCCGCTGGGTGCTCTGGTCAAATGTTGGAGGAGCTGAAGAAGCTAGATATCTCCCCCGAGAACATAGAGGGTGTGGAGCAATACACTGACCTAACCATAGACGAAATCATCACACAGGCTCTAGGGGGGATCGACCGTAAGTAATACATTGATCTGACCATAGACGAAATCATCACTCATACTGTAGGAGGGATCGACGGTAAGTAATACACAGATCTAACCATAGACGAAATCATCACTCATACTCTAGGAGGGATCGACCGTAAGTAATACTCAGATCTGACCATAGACGAAATCATCACACAGGCTCTAGGGGGGATTGACCGTAAGTAATACACTGATCTAACCATAGACGAAATCATCACCCAGGCACTAGGAGGGATCGACCGTAAGTATGGCAAAATGTTGACACTGAAGACTGTTACCAGGAATATTAGTGCAGAATTATACTTAGGTTGCACAATTGTGGAATTAGCTGTTGATAAAATGTCCAGAAAAATTACAAAAAAAGTCGAAGGAAACTTTAATCACTTTGAGAACCCCATAACCTAGAAAATTATGTACATGTATAAGAATGTTTCATTGCACACCAATAGCACACTGAATTAACATTACGTACTTGCAAGTGATATGACTGGAAAAAGTATTCATTTTATTTATTCCTTTTACAGTAGCTGCTCAGAAGATGATCACCCCTGGAGGAAATATTTTGGCAGAACTGGATATGAACCTAACGGAGGAACAGTATCAACTCTTCTACAGTGCTCCAGAATAGTACAAAAATCTAATAATCATTTATCTATTTTATATACTTTATATACAGTATCAACTCTTCTACAGTGCACCAGAATAGTACAAAAATCTTATAATCATTTATTCGTTTTTTTAAATAAATAGATAAAAACTTAAGTGACAAGGGCATTTCTGTAGAAATTAATTTGATTTTATCTTTATGTTTATCATATTTAATGTAATCAAATCATTGTTATTGACATTGTATGCAAATTATGTCCGTTGCTCCAGAAACCAAATAGCTTATTTTTTTCTCTAGTTGGTCAGAATGTTAATTGTAGATCATTAAGGAAAAGATGTTGTGTTATACTTTCTATTTTTTTACTCTAGTGGTTCTTTAGAGATGATGCCATATTTTGAACAAAAGCGAAAGAAAAGGAAAGCAGTGAGGAGAACAGACCTACGATGGACAGATGGGGTCATGCCTTATACTTTTGCAAATGGACACTTTAGTAAGCTACTAATTAATATATCATTAGTTTATTGGGTGTTTTTGTACTTGAAATTAAAGTGAAAATCAGAAAAAAAATACATCTATTAAAATTCCGAATGGCGTCAATTCATTATATTAACATATTCACAGTTTTGGATGTTGGATGTTCATTAGACATTTGTGGTTTCAGTGTTTGAATAATTCTCGAAGATCTTTGTACGTAAAAATATATTTTTTCTTACATTTTTATTTAAAAAGCAACAAAGGAATTGTACATCATGAAAACAGCAATGAGAGAATGGGAAAAGTATACCTGCATCAAATTCCGGGAAAAAACGAGCAGCGATGTCAATTTTGTTCGCATTCAGAATGGGCACGGGTAGGCCCTTTATAATTATTATACGTGCGTACATGAAAATAATAAAGGATAATGGAAGTGCTAGAT
This sequence comes from Saccostrea cuccullata, assembly GCF_032062105.1. NCBI lineage: Eukaryota > Metazoa > Mollusca > Bivalvia > Ostreida > Ostreidae > Saccostrea > Saccostrea cuccullata. The sequence continues at coordinate 65,718 of NW_026918155.1, forward strand.
TGAGATTGCTAGAAATTGTTTATTATAATAAATCATCATTGAAAACCTCTTATATCTAGATGCAATTCACAACTTGGAATGGTTGGAGGAGAACAAATCCTAAATCTAGATATCAATGGATGCCGATGGGTAAGAAATAGAACATGTTCATTATATATTTTCAAAATGCCTTGAACCATGCCTTCAGTGTTAAAAACATTAAGTGAAATAAGAGGGTTCTGGTGAAAGCATGTCAACGGTTAAAAAAAACATTTTGGAGAAATCAGTGGGAATTGATCTCAGATTCTTAAAACGTTAAATGTTAAATGTTAAATGTGAAAACGTCAGTCAACGCTTTTAAAGTTAACAAAATACTATATTTTATGCAAAAGGAAGCAACAACATGTATATGTTAGAAAAGAAAATACAAATCAATAATGTGAAACTTAAAAAAAATTGCAGATATATCTTTTTTCTGCGCCATTGTTCAGTAAATATATATATATTCTTAAAATGTACATTCAAAAAGTATGTTAGGTTCAAAAGTTTGTTTGAAATGTATGTATAAACTTATATATTTCAGCATTTGGAGTATGATTTTCGACAAATACATGTACATATCGAAGTGAAATGAAACGACACTCTGAATATTCATATTCCTAGAAAATTTCAAGCTATAATCATAAATCACTTTAGGAATCACCGATGTACCTTTATACATTATGTATATTTCATTTCATTCGACTAATCAAGAAAGGACTTTACCTGCACGAAATTGGCCACGCCATTGGTCTTGTTCACGAACACCAACTTCCAAACCGAGATGACTACATAGACATCATATTTGCAAATGTTGCTCCAAGCATGCGCGTGTGGTTCCAGAAATACAGGACCAGAGAAGTTAACCAATATGACGTCAACTACGAACTGACGTCTGTTATGCATTATGGAACAACGGTAGGCATGGGAATGTAAACATATAGTTTAATGGCACCGGATAAATACTTTTTTGATCAAGTTGAATACAATGTTGAATGTCTCTTGAAAATATACCAGTGGATATTTACTAAATGTTTGTCCTTGCAGGCTTTCTCTTCAGACGGGAGGTCTACGACTATCCGCCCTAAGAATAAAACCTCAACCGACATAATAGGCAAAGTGTGGAAAAAAGAGCTAGCCTTCAGTGACGTTAAAGCTGTCAACCGAATGTATGAGTGCGCAGGTACAATAATCTAAATTTTTTTATTATCTATAAAATATTAACACATTAAGGAAATATGAGACAATTAATCATGAAATCGAAATACTAGGAGTAATATAATAAGAAGAATGTATATATTTGTTAAAATAATTGAAAAGCTGGAAGTCTTGAACTTTTTTGTTAAGTTCTTTGAAACTACATGTATTTAAACATAAAATTAAATGAGCAGCAATGGCAAGAGGATATAATCAAATCAGCATTAAAGTTTGCTTATGCACGTATTCTTGTGTCTGAAACTACAAGTCTTCTTGTAATCTCTATTAAAACGCGTCCTTTATTCCGTTTGTAAAATTTTTCGATACTATCCAAACTATTTTTAGCACATTGTCCTAAAACCATCAAGTGTATTCGAGGAGGATTCGTGGACCAGAACTGTAAGTGCATATGTCCTGATGGATCGGATGAGTGTACAGCACCGAATCCCGGAGAAACCCTAAAGACGAACAGACCCAGTGGTGAGAATATATCAATCTAGTACTAAATTCTTAAATTCTATAGTTCAAACTAAAAATAATACTAAATAGTTTGAGGTAAAAGTGATTTATCAGTACATGTATCAATTCTCGATGTTAATTCAAAAAATATCCTGAGGAAGAATTGGTCGATATCTATGAACTAACGTTACGTATCAAAGAGATAAAAGTGTTGATTGAAGGTAAACTTCTTTACCTTTTTCAAGGCATTGGATATATAACATCTACATTTTTCTCACTAGCTAAGTCATATAAATAAGAAACACCTTAGCTTAAAGCTGTGATTAGCGGGTTGCTAAACCTGCAACAATTCATGCTACTAGTTTGTAACTTTACTTAACGTCAAAAATGTTCCTAAAAAAATCACTGGCATACATTTGAGTAGGCAAATGCAACATTTAACCAACGCTAAATAAACTGATTTAATATGGTATTAATTTAAAAAATCATTTCGTTACTTTGCTAAAATTGAATAGAAGAAGGAATCAGTGTTACTAGTCATTTATTCATTTCACCAGACTGCATCAATACCTATAACGACTGGCAGTGCCATGTGTGGGCCACTCAAGGCGAATGTGACATTAATCCGGACTTTATGAAGGTGTCCTGTAAGAGGGCGTGTCGAGTCTGTGGGCACGAAGAGGAGGAAGCTGGGGGTAATTACAGAAACGATTGTTACTAAAAATAGAGCAAATGCAAACAGGAAGTCCTGTAAGAGGGCGTGTTGAGAGTTTGTGGGCTCGAAGAAGAGGAAGCTCGAGGTAAATACAAAAACGATTGTTACTGAAAATAGTGAAGATATAAATTAAATTTCCTGTAAGAGGGTGTGTCGAGTCTGTGGTCACGAAGAGGAGAAAGCTGACCGGAGGTAAGTACAGAAACGATTGTTACAAAGACTGTAAAATAACCTATTAAAACTATCCTATAGTATCTGAACCAGAGTACACAAAGGTAGTCAACGTGTATGAAAATATGATGAAAATTTGAAAAATCAGATTTAACCTTAGAGATTGACGACATACGAAATCAGGACCTGGCAAAAACATTGTAGAGCATTGGACTATAAAAATATAAACCCTCAAAGTTCATGAAAAGGATAACAAAACTGATTCCAAGTTTTCATGTTAAAAACATTCTAATTGTACGCACAAGTACTCTGAAGTTGCCATCTAAAAGATGCTGGAGTGTCTGATTGTCAATATCTTTGTAGTTTTTAGAGGTCTTCCAACAATCTGTTGGAGTTTCCATGGGTACCAATTGCTCCCCGTTATCGGCATACCTATTTCCTATTCATATGAGCAGAATTTGTCCCAAATATTATACATGAAAGGAGGAAAACTCTTGCTGTGGCATTCAACTCGACATTTTTATATATATATATATATATATATATATATATATATATATATATATATATATATATATATATATATATATTATATACGACGTACTGTCAATTAATAATCATGGTTATTTCCATTCTTATGTCGATAGATATATCCCGGTGAGCTTGAAATAAAAGATACCACATAGTCTGACACATCTGTTTCATATTTGGATGTTTTACTTGAAAATGACATTAATGGTAATTTAACAACGAAGCTTTGTATAAACGTGATGACTTTAACTTTTCTATCGTCATCTTCCCTTACTTATGCAGCAATATACCTGCATACAAAGTTTATATTTCTCAGTTAATTCGATACGCAAGAACATGCTCTAGGTGTGTACAATTTCTAAAACGAGATAAATTATTGACAAACAAGTTGATGAAACAAGAATATCAGCAGTCTCGTTTAAAGTCATCATTTCTTAAGTTCTGGGTTTGATACAATGACCTTGTCAACAGATACAATTTATCATTGAGTCAAATGCTGACTGACGTTTTTCATATTAATTGTTAGTTCATTATTTACACACTGAATCGACAATGGATTTTTCTGTTATTTCCCGATCATGACAAGGAACACACGGGGGGTGTGACCGGTCGGCAGGGGATGCTCATTCCTACGTGGCACTCTGATGATTTGAGGTCCGTGTTTGGTCTGCTTCTATTTTGTATTGTTTTATGGGCTTTTGAGCTTGAATACTGTTCGTAATCTCCATATATTCCATTTAAAATATAAAGGTGTACAGTTTATCATTTTTTTATAACCTTATCCTTCATCAGGACCAAAACCCGTCCGTTTGAGAGACATCCTTCAATTTGAAAGAATTTTATATTGAGTTGTGAGAGGTCATTGTGAATTGCTAAGGTAAATATCAACTATTAACAATTGGAGCAGGTTGAGTGTTTACAAAATGCCTTTCTTTTAATTTGGAAAGTATTTTAATTCTTCAGAAAACCACGTGGCAGCATGGTCCTGGCAATGGTTTGGATTGTTTGCTAACTTATTTCCAGGGGATTGGGCTATGAGTAAGATATTAATTTAAACATTTTAAACACAAACAATAATTTACCATACCTATTCATTTTTAATAAGATTAGTTATTCATGTTAATCTTGTTAATTTTCTTCAAAGGTGACTGTGTTGATCACTTCAAGAATGATAAATGTCAGGAATGGGCCAAAAACGGTGATTGTATTACAAATGCCAACTGGATGGGTAGATTCTGTAAGAAGTCCTGCGGCAAATGTAACTCTGGGCCGAAGGAAACGCCATGTAAGCTCAAATAATCACTACAAATGATATGGCATAAAGTAGGAAGGATACCAAGATCACTTCATATAAATATAATACTTTTTATTGGATATTTTGGGAAAATTTAAGATATGCCAAGATGTTAAATTCTAAAACTGTTTAGTTTTCGAGGAGGTGTATCAAACACCAATTCAGTCTGAATATTTAAAGATGAAATGAACAATCATTTTCAAAGAATTATTTATTAGCTTTATTTTCTTGTTGTATATCATATAATTTACAGCGAAGAATTGCGTCAACATTGAAGGAGACAAAAGTTGTAACAAGTGGGCGATGAAGGGAGAGTGTATCACAAAGAAAACGTGGATGCATAAGAACTGTAGAAAAGCATGTCAGTTGTGTGAGGCAGCAGATGAAACAGATGATGATGATGATGTTGATGATAATGGCACCGAAAACATACCCAGAAACAGGGACGATGACGAAGATGGTAGTTAAAAATAGTAACAACATATCAGGACAAATACATGCATATACAAAAATTAATTCTAACATCCATTAGGATTAATGCTAATAATGGGTTCCAAGTACATGTAGGAATGGGAAACTAACACTTTATGATAGATATGTTTTACGATTACATAGATATCTTTTTTTAATTTAAACGAGTTTTTACAAGTTTTTTTAATTGTTCAATTTAATGTATTCTTTAGAAGCTCTTTCAACCCTGAATGAGATTTTCAAAGAAAAAATTGGGTAAAACCTTGTAAATCCACATGAAATACATCGTTACGTTACAAACCACAAAGGGCTACATCAAAATTCAATACACATAAATTCATAAATGGAATTTTTTCTTATTTGCGTGCTCATTCCTCCAGTTTATTATAAATCTCTGTTTTCAGTCGTAATTGGATGCCGTGATAAACACAATTCACAAGAGTGTGCAGGCTGGGCAAAACGCGATGAATGCAGAAGAAATCCAAAATGGATGATTCCAAATTGTAGAGAATCTTGTGGCAGATGCAAAGATGGTTAATTACTTTTGTTATCATTATACAGTATTCTAGTTCAATATTATGTCTCCAAAACAGAATTAATCAAGATATCGTAGGACATTTAAGTAAAATTACTTTATCGATAAATCTGATGCATTTCTACAAATATTTAAAGAATTATTAAAGTAACCTTAAGTCATTATATCATTTTCCTGATTAGGTGGCTGTAAAAATTTGTATGACGACAAAAAATGTAAATATTGGGCAAAAGAGAGAGAATGTTTTAAAAATCCTTCATGGATGAGAAAGAATTGCGCTGAATCATGTAACAGCTGTGAAGAACTTGATGGGTCACATGACACCAACAACAACGATGACGAGAACACAAGAAATAATGACTTTGATCAGACACATGAAGATGACATAGAAGTTCATGTGAACGATGGTGCGGCGACGACGAGAAGACCAAGACAAAAATACGAAGAAGATGATGAAGATGACAGTATGTAACATCAGTACGATAAATGAATGAAATTTTAAAGCAAAAGTCAAAAGAGGTCGAAGTATTAGTATAAAAAATTTTGATGAAATTTTTGATTTAAAATTAAAGCTTTTTAAGCAGTTTGGCAATTGTTTTGGATCAAACACGTAGGATTTTGTACTGGTGAAAAAAAATAAGTGTAGCGTCTCCATAAACCTATTTTTTTCAAATATTTAGAGATGATTTTGAATACTACTTTAAGATTCAGATCCAAACTGCAGTAATAAGCACAACGACAGAGATTGTGCAACGTGGGCAAAATATGGTCACTGTGAAATAAACCCATCTTATATGTCTAAGATGTGCCAGAAAGCCTGCAACAAGTGCGAGGAAGGAACCAGAGAGGACACGAATGAGAGGGCGAGGGACCCTGTAGTAGTAGATGATAAAGAACAGCGTGACGAGTCGTACGATGCTTCAACAACGACTGAGAATACACCAAAACAATGTAAGGCTGTCGCTAGAGAGGAGGGATTGTGTACGTGTTGGGGATGGAGGTTAGGGGTGGGGTTTGGAATAGTGACGGCAAACTTTCATTTTATTACTACCAACAAAATTTAGAATTCACTTGTAAACACCAAATTGTGATGTGATTAGTAAACCAATTATTCTCATAAGAATGGATCGCATGAAATGCCTTTATTTTTCAGCTGCATGTGAGGACTTCAACGAGAGTTGTCCTTCCTGGGCTAAAACTGGAGTGTGTAACACAAACCCAGTGTACGCTCTGGTACAATGTAGAAAGTCTTGTAACAACTGCAAGGAAGGTATAGCCATTTTTCCCTTTCGTTTGAAAAAAATAGTTTAAGATAAATTAACAAAAGTAATGGAACACATTATGAAAATATTTTTTTTTCTGAAAATGTAGTCTAAAAACTGAAACAGTGTATGTATACACATTTAGTAATGCTCTTTACATGTATGGTTCAGTACGAAGTCTACCTTATATAAAGATTAGTCTAGACTAAAAAAAATGTACTGATTTTTTCTAAAGGTAAAAAGGAAGATTTCTCGAATCATTTGTTTGTCACTCTGTAATAGTCAAAAAAAAGACAAAATGTTAAGAATCGTCGAATCTTGCTCAGATTATATGTAGTCATTCTTGGTAAAAAAAATAATTTGATCCTCATAAGACAATTTCAAGGTTAAATTCTATGAAACCAAAAAGATAAGCTGATAAGAAATTCTTTATTTATAAACTTGAATTGAAATTTATAATTGAATATTTATCAATAGAAAAAAAATAGTCAATAGTCGGTATGACTATGTGCTAGTCGAGTACTCTCAGACTCGCTATCATCCCTAGTAAAATTATAAACCATCAAATAATTAAGACAGAAGCTGACTGATTCTTTTTGTTTCAGTTTGCACAGACCAGCATACACTCTGCACACTCTGGGCTAAAAGCAACCACTGCAATTCCAACGCCGCTTATATGTTGCGCTACTGCCACAAGTCATGCAAAGTATGTTAAAAAGCATTTAAACTGACGATATATTGTTTTCTTTTTAATATCTTTATATTGTTTTCTTTCTAATATTTTTTTATTCAAATGAAAGAATGGTAAATATTGCAAGTATTTGCTTAATATAACAAAGTATGTTTTGTAACTTTAAGATTTATGGATTGAATCTATTGGTTAACTTTTAAAATTTGTATATTTTCAAACAATTCTTTATATGTTTATTCATTTGAATATAATATTGAAGCTTTTTTTCCTTATAATATGATAGCATCAATTACTTAATGAAAGAGATTTTGTAAATATAAATAATAATTATGTTTTTGACTATTTTGTATTTTCAATAAAGAATTTTATCTTTATATTTTCCATTTAATTCTACGTAACTAGATTTGACTTTATTGAAGTACATAAATAGATGACGATAATTTATAATGGTTTTATAATGGTTTGCGGAAAATAATCTTTGAAAAATTTGAAACCCACAGATTTTTATTCAAAAAGACCATTTTTGTAAATAAACAATTTTTCAAAACGCTACTCCTCCTACAGTTTTGGTCTGATTTCAATATAACTTGGCACACAAGTAGACTACACAAAGATACATAGAATAGTACATTGGTTTTTAATTTCAATGATCGGTGTTGCCATGGTTACTAAAAATAGAATTTTCTGTGAAATTCCTTTAAAACGCTACTCCTTCTACAGTTTTGGTCTGATTTCAATATAACTTGGCACACAAGTAGATTACACTAAGATAAAGAGAATAGTGCATCGGTTTTTAATTTCGATGAACGTTGTTGCCATGGTAACTAAAAATAGAATTTTCTATGAAATTCCTTTAAAATGCTACTCCTTCTACAGTTTTGGTCTGATTTCAGTATAACTTGGCACACAAGTAGACTACACTAAGATACAGAGAATAGTGCATCGGTTTTTAATTTCAATGAACGGTGTTGCCATTGTTACTAAAAATAGATTTTTTCTGTGAAATTCCTTTAAAACGCTACTCCTTCTACAGTTTTGGTCTGATTTCAATATAACTTGGCACACAAGTAGACTACACTAAGATACATAGAATAGTGCATCGGTTTTTGATTTCGATGAACGGTGTTGCCATGGTTACTAAAAATAGAATTTTCTGTGAAATTCCTTTGAAAATTCTACAGTTTTAGTCTGATTTCAATATAACTTGGCACACAAGTAGACTACACTAAGATACATAGAATAGTGCATCGGTTTTTGATTTCGATGAACGGTGTAACCATGGTTACTAAAAATAGAATTATCTGTGAAATTCCTTTAAAACACTACTCCTTCTACAGTTTTAGTTTGATTCCAAAATAAGTTGGCACACAAGTAGACTACACAAAGATACATAAAATAGTGGAATTGGTTTTTGATAAGTACAAACCAGTAGAGCTACAGTCTCGACAGAGACTTCTGGTTTAATTACGTACCAGTACGAATATATAAACTACGTAAAATCTGTCAAATTTGTGGACAAAAGACGTCTGAAGAATTACTTTCTTGAGCGCTTAGCTCACTAAATGATACCTACGCCTTCCATTTGATTATAATGGCAAAGTCCATATGTTTTGCACTAGGAGACCCGAAATAGTGTCAGATCAAAAAGTAAAATAAGAGATGCACAATAGCTTTATGTAAAAAAAAATCTGTGAAAGTATCATTATAAATTTTATTCAGTGGTATGGGTGGAGTTGCGGATAAGAGATGGGGTAACCCTTCAATATTATAGAAAGAAAGGCCGTGTCCATGTTTTGCTATGGGAAACTCAAAATGCATCATCCAAAGCGTAACTGATGAACGGACGGACATCTCGATCACTTTCATATAAAATCTTTCTCTATCAAAGCAGGAGGGGGGAGGGAGGGCAGATCTATGCAAAGCACAACTCATTTATTCCACGTGTATTTAAAAACACATCACGATCATTCATTTATGAAATGAATCTCACCAATAAAACATTTTCTTGTTATTGACATGTACAGGACATTCTTGATGCTCCAACATTATTATATTAGCCCGCTCCTCCCAAGATATACGTTCCATTATGACCTAATTATCGTTAATTCTTAAATATAAGTTTCTCTGACGGTTTTGATCTTTGGGGATGTCCATCAGGCTCTGAATTTAGGGGACATTTGTGGGCAATTAACGGTGTCCAACCCATGCATTACAGCTTCAGTTCAGTCTTCAATTGCTACTTGGCAAACATATGACCAGATGGACATCGATTTAACATAAGAATGATATAAAAATAGCTCACGGAGGTGTATTGTGTCTAAAGAAAGTTGTTCTGGTCAATTACAAGTACTAAACACAGAGGGAATAGCTAAGGAAGATATTAACCTTTGGGAATTTCGTTTTGTCAGCGATGAATTAGTAATTATATGTAGGGCACAATATACCACCTATAGGTGTGCGATCTAATAATCACTGTGGGAAGGAGGAGTGGGTTTATCCGTTTCTAAAACTAAATTCCATTAAACACATTATATTCTTTTCTGAGAAAAATTATGTGGGAATCATTTTTGACAGTTTACTATTTTAATGGTTATGGTTGAATGAACACATGATATCTAATGAAATTTACATTGATTGTTTTAAAAGAGAGTGTTGCAGAAAGTCGCGATTATTCCCTATATATCGAGAATGACATTTAAATACCCTCGTTATGTCTAAATATAGTTACAGCTACGTAGAGGACTATGTTTACGGCGGGTGTTTCCTGCTTGACACAGCAAAACACTCTCGTCATTTTGCACGAAAAAGGTTGGAACAACAAAAAGCACAAAAGCTAAAGCAGTATTTTGAAAGATATACTGTAGACATCGTGCAGAAATGTTTTTCATGAAATAAAACTGCGTCCCATAATCACACTGTTGGTGCTACATCCAAGGCATTTCATTTGTTTCAAATCAAATCTTGGCTACTAACTTAGAGACCAAAATTATTCAAAATTGCAATAACTAAAGTATGTAAAAAATAAATTATTTAAACAATACAATAACTTTACTTTCCAAGACAAAACTAAAATTTTTTAAAGCATTAGTTTTAAGTCAAAGGAGGAAGAGAATTCAATCCTGCATTTCTCAATTATTACTCAATTAACCACATTCCCTCTCTCTCTTTCAAAATATATAATTACACTACCATTACATATGGGAAAAAATAAGAAAAAAATAAAATATGCAAAAATGATCCATTCCAGGATTCGAACCCATTCTCTGTTTTTAGTACTATTTGGAAGCCCACCAGCATATCCTCTAGACCATTACTGACACGATAGAATGGGTGTTATTTAATGTTCACATTTTGCATTTTGTTTGGAGAATAATTTTCATTCAATTTTTGCGTTTTTCAAAAATGTGCCTCTTTGAAACAAAAATCGGAAATGGCAGTTTTGAAGAAAATTCCTGCCTCTTTGTGTATATATCAAAATTATTCTGTTTCAAGGAGGCACTTTTTCAGAACAATGGGGATTCCCTATTTAAAAAACGGAAAATCTGACATATTTTGCCGTGAGACTAATTTTCACATCATTTAATGGCAAATTGAAAGTCAATACGCAGCTTTCAAATACCGTATCTCGTTGTGCTTTATATATTGTTGCATTTGAAAAAAATTAATATGAGTTTCTGCAACATAAAAATTATTCTTTTAATCTGCTACACATTTAGGGAAAATAACAAAAGAACTGCAACACCTTCTTTTTAATAAAACGAAAACATTTGCACAAAACGGTTGCCAAGGTTACTTTTGTAGCTTTCCATTTAATATCAAGTTTTAATGTTGATAACTAATTTAAAAATCATTTAAACTTTTACAAGCTATAAGTCATGAAGTTGAATACGTAAATGACCACAACCAAGAAGTAAAGATCAATCAATCATTTCACAAACATGACACATCTTTTATTTATTTGATCTTGATTATAATTACTGGTATGTTTACTGGACTCTAAATTTAAAAGTGCTTGATTGTTGGTGTGTTGTATTCGTCCCATTCGAGAATTTTTAACTCATACAGAGACGTCTAAATTTAAGAATGAAATATGGAGATAATCATGGAATGTATTCAAGCTGAAAAAATATATTAAAACAATACAAGTCGGGAGCAGAGCAAAGAAGGAACTCTAGGACATTGGAGATGGGTCAGGGGCCACAGAGAAGTTAGCATCCCCTCACTCCCCTGTCGATCGATTATACATGTACCCGCTCTTTGTTATGATCGGACAAGCGGGAAAATCCGGAGACTTTCAGTGTGTAAATAGTAGTATAACAATGGGTATGAAAGACTTCAGTCAGAAATCGACTGAACAAAAAGATTGTACTTGCTGACAAGGTCAATATCGACCACAGATTGAGAACATTCAGAATGAACATGTTCTACATATGAACAACGAGGTAAGTTATTGACAAATAAGTTGGGAGCAAGAATATCAGCACTCGTTTAAGGATAAATAACACAAACAAACTTTTTTCAGAAATAAGAATACTTTCTCATAGATTTACATTTATATTGACAACCTGAATAATGTTTACCAAGTAGAGTGGGAGAATTTTAAAGATTTTGTCATAAAGTTAAAAAATTGTGCAAAATTTTATATGGAATTATATAGAAGGCAAAATAAAATCTTAAATCTAAGCACCAAGGAAAACCTACGATTTCTTTATATTTCAGGGATTTGTTATTTATGTCATTATAAAACAAAATCAGTCAAAAAATATATATCAACCCGCACATCCATTTTTTGTTTGTGGTAAGTACCCTTAAGGTTCATAAACCCTCTGCTCACTCATATAACATATTTCTTTCACTCTTATGATTGTCCAGAAGAAATGTATTTGTTTTATAAAATACAAACAATTGTAGCATAGCTTCCGGGGGAAAATTTGACAAAAAAAGATACTTTAACTTGACAAATTTGTAAAGAAATGATAGCCATCCATGTCATTAACTGCCATTCCTCTTATCAGAGTATCAACGAACCTTAAAGTCATCATTTCGTAAATCTATGCTGGATACAATGACCTTGTCAGCAAATACAATTTATCTCTAAGTCAAATGCTGACTGACGTTTTTTATAGAGAGCGCAGCGAGGCGGCGCGAAGCGCCGTTCGCGTAGCGAGCTCATAGACTAACGTGTACGAACAGATGAAATTCAGGTTGAAATCTGCACGTTGTTCCGAGTCCACTTGAAAAAATTCGAAATTCCCAATAATCCTTTGCGGTGCATAGCAACATGGTGTCTAAAACATAGCAACAACTTACTTGAAAAAAAATTACAAACAATGATTTAATGCAATCTCCATGCCACAAAACTATCGTTTGCGTCCTAAGTCAACAGGACTTTTTATCTGACGTCATACTTTCGTCACTTTAACGGTTCAGGTATTTCCGATTTTGTCGAAAACTTCCTAGAAGTTCGGAATCTCGATCCCGATGCTTGGGAAGTGATTTCTTTTTATTGTTTTGTTTTCTTCTTTTTTGCTTTCTTTTTCTTGAATGATAGGCAGTACACGTGTAGGTTTATGATAGTACGTATCTGCGCTCGCCCCAACGGTCACACCGTAAAACATATTACTAATTTTTGGTCATTATTTACACATCGAGTTGTTCATGGATTTTCTTTTGATCAAGACAAGGAACACACTGCGGTGTGAGCGGTCGGAAGGTGATGCTCACCCCTCCATGTCACCTGATCCCACTTCTGATGTTTGGAGGTCCGTGTTTGCTTCACTCCTATTTTGTAAAGTTTATTGGACTTTTGAGCTCGAATACTGTTCGTTATCTCCACATACTGATACTATTCTAAAAGTTCATAAAATAGAGTACAATAAATTTTACTAATGTTTTAAATCCGTAGCTTTACTGTTCATAACGATATAAACTACAAAATAAGCTTCTCAAGATTGAATTGACGGTTCTTGTAAATAGAAATTGATAGGAATGTTTTCTGAACAACCATTCCTTAAAAAAAATATTTACCAGACTTTTTTTTTTACACTAAATTACTCTAAATATTCCTAATATTCTTCCTTATAGGAAAACCTAAAAAAAACTAAAAATATTTTATAGCTTTTGATCGGTTATCTACAAGTTGAATTCATTCTGATTCTTCACATATTCTGAAATTCTTCCTCGACAATGTTTAAATTACATTGATTTGGAATACCAATAGCAAAAACTTTTTTTTAAAAAACCTACATAGCAGATCCTTTTCCTCAGAAATTTCTCCAACTTTGGCTTTTTATTCAACAGAGAGATATTAATTCAATACATAAATTATGTCGACTCGATATATAACAAAAAAATTACATTGAGTATTACATTGAGTATGATACATCGTTTTTTTTTTGTTTTTTTTTTTTATTATCTGGACACTTACTAATCTTAGACTTACAAGTTAACCGCATGAATAATGAAATATGTTCATCTTGTCTATCTACAACCCCAACTATTTATATCGCAATATGATGTTTATATGCCTGTAAATCTATTTTGCAAATATTTTTTCCAATTTTTCTTGTAACAGAAAATTGACTATCTATATGTATAAACTTTAAAAATTTAGTATTCAGTAAGAGCTTACTGGAGATTTTTTAAAAAATATTTAAATGCTCTATGATATTTGAATATAAACGTCCATTAGAGAGGAAACTTAGAGAGAAAATAAAATAAAGTTAAAATTGATATCTTTTATTTGGATCTTTGGGAAACATTTCTTGTACGTGTCTCGCTAGTTGAACAAATTGTTTTTTCCAAAAATGGAGAAACAATGGGTATAATTGGATTTCCCCGCTTTGAATTTTGTATAAGATTAGAAACCACTGGAGAAATTAATGTCTGTTAAGACTGTCAAAACAGCGTAAATAAATTTTTGTCAAGAATATTGATTTTCCGACAATTGCTTGAATAATATTGAAAAAAATGTTCGAGTGTGGGATGATAGATGACAGAAACATAGAATTAAAATAATGAAAAAGAATTAAACGGTGCTTTATTTGTATAACGTTTAAAAAAAATATCATAAAATATGTATAAACGTTCATAATGACTGCACCTAAATGTATCACACACGATTTAATTTGTTTGAGAAGCAAATCACCTGATCTCACTGATGTAAATAAATGTAAAAGGTGAAAATAATGAACAGTAATTGATCAGAAAAAATCGAAAAACAATGTATTGAAGAAGACAAAAAAGAGCTGGAAACAGTGCCACCTTATTGTAAAAACTGTATATTTATTGACCTAACGCACAAAAAAGTGGTTGTTTGCTAACAAGGTCATTATTATGACCATAAAATTTACGGAATTTTTTCTTTGGTGATTATTTATTTAATTTTAAAATACATTTTGTAACATCGTGATTTTCAAAATCTTACATACCTCACCAAAGAGGCTGACAATTTAAACATTTCGAATATTTATTATTATTGTTAATAGTCCTCCTGTCTGTGCTCCTTGTCATGATCGGGAAATAATGGGAAAATCCATCGTCAATTGTAAATAATGGACTAATAATTAGTATGAAAAACGTCTTTTTACATTTGCCATTTTATTTACTGCAAGATAATTCAAATGATATTTAACGAACTTCTTGTTCAGATGTGACAAATATTAACGTTTTAGAAATTGTTCATAAAGTACTCAGGGATTTTTTAAAATCATATATTTTTTCTGCGAATTGAGAAAAGTTAAAAGAACGTTTATCCTAGAGCTTAGTTATTATATTAACATTAACGTCTTTTTCAGTAACAAATAAGCGCAACTTTATTGTGTGAAAAATAGATATAAATTTTTAACATTTTATGGTTGGATATTTTACATGTATTTGCCAACAAGGTCATTAAAAGGACCATTAAATTCAAGAAATGCCGAATTAAACGTTTTTTTTTTTAATTTCTGTAACATCAACTTATTAGTGCATAACATGCCTCTTTTAAAAACTGATCGTACAGGTGATAGTAAACATTAATTACTACATACTCCCGTAAATAACGATGAAAAACTAATTAAGTAAAGATAAAAAGAGAAGTTTGGTGTACTTTTGTGATAGTTTGCAATATACGGAACAAGGATTCCCAATTTGTGTTTTAAAATTCATTATATGATGAAAAAGTTTTCAAAAGTATGATGTAATTTACATTTTGAACATCTGTTTTATTCTTTTGAACAAATAAAATATCAGATTTCCGAAAACTACGTATCCCAATTCATTTACATCTAATCCCGTCTTTGATTTAAATAAATTAGACGCCATATTGATTTTTGTACCATCCTGCCACACATAGCTATAGATGTGGGCAGACGGCGACGAACTCCTGCGTCCACACATGCGCACAAAGGGCCCTGAACTGCTGACAGCTTTATCACTATGCCGTGTGTTATTCGGTCTACGGACACCTTTCCTATAAATCCTGACACGACGTATCAACGCCTCCTGATCTACGGAGACTGAGAAATAAAATTAACCTTAATGGGCGTGAAATGTAATCCATTTTTTTCCTGAGTTGTAACATTAAACTAACATTAAGTGTAGTGAAAGTGTTACATTTATTCGTTTAATGGTATTAATTAGAAAGTAATGGGTTAAAAATATAAAGTTTATACTCTCTTTTTAAAAAAAAGGATTGTCGGTGAAATAAAACTTTATAGCGTTTTTTTCCTCAATACATGTATATGGTATAATCTGAAAAATAAAACCATTTACATATCGAACAGAGAAGGATTATAAAAGAGAGAAAAAACAATGATATACTGAGGCAAAGCAATGTTCACACTAAGAAAACGATGTTTTTGTAGCCAATGAAGTAAAAATCAGCCAAAAGACAACCCAGTGATATGTTATGTTTCGTAATAAAGTCCATTATTTAACAAAATGAGGACTTGAAATGATGTTGTTAAAATACACAGGTAGTATCATCAACTTATCTGTCAGTAGCCTGCCTTGGGTTTTAAAAATTGATCGCACTCGGAACATGCTCTTGAGTATCAAATAAATAGGAAAACGTAAACACCATATACAGGTGACAGCATAATATTGCACATACTGCATAGATAAGGTAAGTTGATGTGTAAAAACCTAAGTCGTCTCGTCTGTCATACTTGAAAGACCGGACCACTTTAACATTTTGTTTTTGACATTTTTTGTTAAAAAGAAATTTAGTTCCCTATTTACTTAAACCAAATCCAATCACACATTTCTACCGAACAAACCTTGCACCGGGTGCCTTACCCATTTATGGATTCCTTCCGACGTATCGGGTGACTATTTATGGTGGAAAGCTGCGACTTCATTAAGGAAGTAATAAGAGGTTGATTGGTTCAGCAAAAAGAACTCATTGACAACCTATCACACTGATGAAACGTTTAACGATTAGTGAGATAATCTTTTAGCCATTGATCAGCACTGATGTCATCGCCCAGTTGAGCAACATTTTCAGTATAAATCCCACGCCATGTTGATTGTTTATGAAAACAGCATCGCATGAGCAGGATTTCCGTAGCGTGTTCGAACTGACGAGGAGACGTCAAAATCACGTACTTTAACACTTTCTTTAATATATTTCTAAGAATTTCTTATCACGTCCATGCTTTGTCTGTTGTATCGATTGTCCATTAACTTAAATATATGTATAGTAGATAAAAAAAGTAAAATATGTGTTAATACTTATTAAGGAACTAGTATACTTTCTTGGGTTACGGCGATAAAGATTGCACCCTTCGAAAGCAATTTCGATTAAAAAGTTCCATGAACTTTCTGAAGGTATCATCTAATAAGTAATCCTTATATCTAATAGGTAATTCTTTCGTGTTAAAATTTTACAAAATCAAGAAATGTACCTTTTATCACATTACTCCCTTCATCAGCAAATCAAGAAAATATTGTTTTTGCTTTGTTCTTTTTCAATGATAATTCGCCCACTGCTTCTCTGATATTTTATTATGAGGAAGTAAAGAATGAATGAATGAATAAAATATGAAAATAAAGAACAGTTAATCATGTTTAAAAGTACATTGAAACAATACAAATAAAGAGCAAAGCAAACAAGGGCTTCCAAATAAATCACGGATGGGATCAGGTGCCAGAGAGAAGTGGGTATCACCGCCGGGTCGGGTTTCCCCGTGGACTGGTATTCAATCAGTTACTCACAACAGTAATTGAAGTTCTAGAATCAGAATGATGTCATACTATTTTACTGCCAAAAAAGGAATAAGTAAATAGATTGACAACTGAAAAATTTAAACATTCGAATCTAGCTTAATCGCCTTATTTTATACTTTTTTAACTTTGGCAACTTAGGCAAAAATAAAGCCATTGTTTGTATTGAAAAAAAAATCTAAATTGAAAAACATAATAATATAAAATTTTATGTCAAGCAACTTAAGAAATATTTTAAATATATTAAAAGTGTATAAACTTATAATTTTAATAAAAAGTTCTAGCTATTCTAGATATTAAATGATATTCTTGGAATTTTCTAGATGTACAAGTGTATAGAGAATGTAAAAAAGGTATAAAAATTAAGGTTCAGAAGTTATTGATAACACAAAAAGATTTCAAAAAGTTACTTGCAATACTTAGTTTACGAAAAATCTTTTTAAATATATATATCACTGGTAATCTTTTGATAATATGCACTTTATATTAATTGTTTCTTTTAAAATAATATCAACTACATGTACAATTATGAAATCTATGTCTTTAAATCTAGAAAAAAAAATATTTTTCTCTCTTTTTTTCTTTCATTGCCTCTTTTAACTAAGCGGGTTTTACTTATCGGATTTATATTTGATAATTTATCTGTTCTTCCCAAAACTATTCAAGTTTATTTTCATAGTAAGTATCGTAGTATGCCCTTGTTTCAAGAATACATGAAGACAAAGAAACATAATTATGATAACAGATTTTTCCGTTATTGTATTGTTTTTGAACTTTGATATTAAATACTGTTCTTTATCTCCATATCCTTCATGCCTCAAAATCACGGACTTCTTCTCCAGATTCCTACACTTGCCAAAAGCGAATGAAATCTAAGACTCTACATTGATATACTTGTAAACACAGAAACATCAAGAAGCGAGGGAGACATTCTCTGCTAAAATTTGTTCATTACTATCTTTTCTGATAGTCGTGATCGATCAAGGTCTAGGAGAGTGCGCGGTATCTCCGCTCTGTCTTCCCAGACCCTTCACTGTAATCGCTGATCCTACAGTCAACGTTTAATATTTTATACCTTCTATAGTAAGTAAGCATTTTTGCTGTGTTATTTTTTTTCCCCTCCGTCATTATTGTGTCAAGGATTTTATTATATTTTTTTATTTTTTTTCTTTACGCTGTGAGTGAAGATACTTTATCGTTATATTGTGATAGAGAACTAATTTTCAAGTGAAAATCGTGCCATATCTGTTGGCTTGGGGGACCAGATTCCTAGAAAGTGACATGAATTCCGGTAATATATTCCTACGGCTTCCTCGGAAAATGATCGATTTCCAACCCTTGGATTCTTAGAAATGAAGTTTTAACGTGGCTCAGGGGTAAATTGAAATAATAGCGCTTGTGATAGTCTTTCCTATTGTTGCATTTAATAGAGATCCAGATGTGATTTTTTCATCTACATGTTCTCCGAACAAAACAGGTAAATACATTTCTTTATAATGCTTTGACCTCCAAGGTTCCCTTTATTTTGTACTTAAAATTATTTTAAAGAGTATTGCCTGGAGATGTACTATTAGATATACACACAGTTTAGGTATTCCACAAAAAATGTAATAAAAAGTTAAGAAAAGAAATAAAGAAATACTTTTTCCACAATATTTTCAGGAATAATGGTGGTTATGAGTAAGTAAATGAAATTGATACAAATGTAACAAATGTATGAATACACTGGCTTCCTCGTTTCCAACGTTTCGATAAAGTGATTAGTCTGTTTTAATGCAATTGGAGCATGGAGTTCGATTATTTACTTTAAAAAGCTTATTTTTGAAATCGGGAGCTTTATCTCCTTAATTGAACAATAAAATATTACTTAAAATCAGTCATTAGTCAAAATATCAGTAAAATTAAAATATAATTATTAAGTTAAAATCAAAATGTTATTTGAAGCTCGATAACCCGTGGTTATAAATAGTCTTTAATGCTTCTGTTTTTGTCTTTATCCCCAAAAAACTCTACCTATAAATATTATACCCGCAATTAATTATCCTAAATACGTATCAAACAATTGTTTTAAACCATTCATCATGTCACAAACAATTTTCAAGTTCGAAATGGTGTAAAGAGGAAACCTTCCCTTCAGACATGAAATAAAAGTTCTGCATTAAAAGCTAATGATAACTAACTTAAAGTAATTAGCTTACTGAAGTACGTAAAGGGATATTCAAATCTACCATGCATAAAAGCCGGGATATCACCACTAAAAGCCTGACACAGAATCCGCCGGACTTATCGAATGTAAAATCGATTAGTTTACATTTATAGGAGCATTCCCCCGAGCTCGACGGAGAGAGGGAATCAGTCATCCATTTAAACTCCGCTTAGTTTTCTCTGAAGGCCGAATTATAAGAAAATTGCTTTAAAAAGTACTGGAACTTTTCAATCTAAACAGGGGATTACATAAGCTGATAAACAGGTTGAATTATCCTATTTAGTTTTTTTCCTACTTTTTAAGTAATATATAATCTAACTGAAGTTGAATTTATTTTCAAGTTTTCACAAAATCATTTAGTAGAGCTTTGTTGCAATTCTAAATTATGCAATTGGCTACAAGTCATTTTTCACCTTTGTTAAGTTTTGGTAACGTATCTACTCTGTAGGTTAACACCAATTTCCAGTCATAGAGAAGTCAAAGTTGCATCGAGTGGACCACATAGTGTCCAGCCATGTTCTGAAATGGTACAATGTCGTTACAAAAGTAATGCTGTGTTCGTCTTGTAACGAAGAGTCGGGGGATTACGGGCCCATTATTGACCTTGACACAGTCCTTCAAGATTACGCATGGAGGGAACTTAAGAGAGATGCTCGCTGGTACCAGGGCCCCCTGCTGCGTCGAACTTACTACGATATTGAAATCCCCTGGAATTTTTATGAATTTGAGCATAGAACTACGAAATTTAGCACTCGAAACCCCCAAGGAAGTACGCTAAGACAGGATTTCAGAGAGAAAAAGCAAGTTGAATTATTTACTACTGACTATAAAAATAACACTGCCAAAGAACAAATATATAATCTAAAAACACAACGTCAGACGCAGGCAAGAACTCACATTTCTTTCCAAAGGGGATTTGTGATTAAGAATAATGCCAATTTTAAGTTAAAAGTTCCGGAGCATTACGGGCATTGTGGTGTTACAGCGACGGCAGACGGCCATCTGAGAGTTACCAAACGCGAAGAAAACATCCAAGAATTGTTTACGTGGCAATGTGACAGTGATATAACCGTTGACCCCTATCATATCACCAAGGTTACCTTAATGGTGACCGAAGACGAATTCATGGCGGACTTTGAAGTTCGATCTCGTCTGCGAATGCCGACTGGGGAGGCACCTATCATTCTTAAAAGAAGACGAGATAACCACATTCATGCTGTTATGTTGCTGTCCGATCTTCGTGATGTATTTGCAGACTTGAATCATCCCAATATAACTGTTACCAAAGAGAAAATCGGTTCTAATACTGAGACGACGGTGGAATTTATTACTACTGGTACAATAGAAAGCGTCAGATGGAGTGATCAAAGAGTCTGTATAGAATCCAAGCCGATAGACCCGTCTGTATTCAGCGATTCGCTTTACGGCTCAGCAATATGTTCCAATGACGTATACAGCAGGGTAATCAAACATGCAACGAAAAACTCTTTTGAAAAAGAACAAAATACCATTTTATCTTCTACTGCGGCCACTACACCTAATGAAAAGAAACACGATTTTCAAGGATTCAAGGTAGAGACTAAAGATATGAGATTTAGCATAATTCCTAAGATAGTCACAGATAATCAGGAGGACTTGCTAGACAAAGACAGCCAATTAGAAGAGTCGTCTCAAATCAGGTCGGTATTCCCCACGATCAGGTTACAGGAAAAGGAAAGAAGAATGTCTGACCCAGAGACTAATCGACCCCCTCCCCCGTACCGAAGTGTGTCAGACCTCCCGCTCAAGGTCATTCGGGAAACCAGTTTGGAAGACAAAGAAAAATCGGAAGTGGGTACACCAGATTCCTCGGACTCTCAAAAGTTCTCCAAGGTCACGAGTGTATGAAGGTCAACAGCGTATGAAGGTCATCATCGTGTCAAGGTCATCAATGTGTAAAGGTCTTCAGGGTGTCAAGGCTCGTTTTCAGAAAGAATACTGGCAGCTGTATGCTACGGGATTTCAGAAAATCAATAACTAATATATATAATTGTTCAAAAGGGCATTTCAAAGCTAAGACATAAAGACGTTGAAGTTTCCACACCAAACCTATATTTGTTATTTGTGGAATCATTATATTTATTCTCTCCATCTCTTTGTAACATTGCAAAAATAATGTATTAGACCATCTTTGTCCTTTTATGTTCTCCATTATTTTGTAGTCCGTGAGTGCTTGTTTTGTTGTTGTTTCGTTTGAGAAGAATTGATCATATTATGAGCTGTGTGAGAAAGGATGGGTCAAAATTGTTCATTAATCAACTCAAACTGTGAGAATCTTTGAACATACACATATTCAAAATTTTTCGCTCAAATTTTTTTTTTAGGAACGTAAACTCTTTTTTATTTAAGCAATGCATAGTGCTATTATCTCATATTACTATGTAATTGAATGAATCATTGGATAAACTGTTATTGTTAGAGAGGATAAGCTGTTCCAATCCTCCAGTTTCATTGAACAGTCGATATTGATGTAACATGCAATGTGTGCTATTAAGACCGCAAATCAAATCAAGGCAATAATTAGGCTTCTGATACTACAGGGGGTACAATTTCACAATTTTATGAAACTCCATGCTATTCATTAGGTTCAGAATAAGTAAAAAATTGTAACTCTGTAGACGCTCAATATGGTACTTAAAAAAAATTGCCTCTGTGATGAATTTTTTACAATCCTAATTTTTGCATATATAAAAAATGAGAAGATAACAATATGAAAAGTGTTCGATCTCCAAAAGATCTAACCAATACACAACTGTAAAATGGACATGAAACACGGCTCCCTGGTAGTTTGGATCGGGTAACTCGAAGGAGTAAGCATCCCCTAAGTATTATAAAAGTATAGCATTCATTTGTTCTCATGATTGATTGATTGATTGTATAATGTTTAACGTCCCTCTCCAGAATATTTCACTGATGGAGACGTCACCATTGCCGGTGAAGGGCTGCAAATTTAGGCCTAAGAACGACAACTGAAGCAATTTTGAAGGAAATGGCAATTGCTATAAGAAGTTTATGATACAAAAAAATTCTTATTAACTTTTGAAAATTTAAATGTCAACTTAACTACACTGTAGTATGATTTGTTTAAGAGTCTTTTCTTGGTCAACATGGGGTAAAAAAGGCTTACGCTTCACTTGAACTATTAACACTATCTCCCGAGTCTTTGGAAAAATAATTATTATACATATTCAAAGTCTTTCGATCCGCTCTGCTATAAAACCTTATAATTACTGTGCGACATAAATTTTCATCCACATTTTTTAAAAATAGTCACTGGATCTTGTATTCGGTGTTATCATTAAAATACATACATTTTCCATTTACCACTAAAATTGGTAAAGAATTTCATTAACACGTACACGCGAATTATAATACTATGGTACCTCACAGAATTCGCCCGTCTTGTAAAATATGGTACATGTATGTGTGTAAAAATTGATCTGGCCCTGGATCAGGGGATTGACTTAGACTTAAGTCAAAATTTCAGTCATCTGTCAGTTGCTTAATACTCTGCATAAAATTTGTAGATTAAAGCAGTTTGCTAATGCAATAATATATAAATATTTTGATCCGTTTGACAGCGTTCCAACACTACTTACAGTATTTGATTTTAACATATATGGTGTGTTGAAATGCTATTAAACAGACTAAAATTTAAAAACCTGTACATCATTGCATATTAATCAAAATATTATTATCTGCAAATTCTTGGGAGAGTTTTAAGCATATACATAAATTTCATGATCCGTGGGCCAGGTATGTACTTATGTATACATATTTTCAAGAACAGTTTTATTTTACTCTTTTATACCGGTACATGTATAGCCGGGGTAAAATGAAATTACAGACTAATAGTGTACATGTATTTATTTTGTGTAAAAAAAAATCACGATCAAATGAATGGTTAATAACCTTATTGAATATGATTTTGTTGTAAGCCGTTGTTGAATATTGTCCATATAAAATTAAAATTTTTGTGTTTTTATTAGAATGATCCGTTTTGGTTTTTAAAAGAATCTACAAAGATCATATCATTTTCACAAGAATGTTTTCTAGTTTAGATACATTTACTTACTTAAAGCATAACTTTCCTTCTTTTCATATACATGTAAGTGAATTTTTTAAATTTAATTTCCATTTCGAAAAATAACCAAGTCATTGTTTTAACTGCAAGTTCAATATTACATCATATTTTTGCAATATATTTTGTTCGAATGTACATGTACAATAACTGCATATCCAAATCAAATTTATGTGGAAAGATATCAATTAAATGTTTTAGGTCAATGACATTGTGACCTTGATTATGACCTATAGGCTAAAAATAGCTTTTTTGAACCTTTTAACTTTTACATGAGAGATCTTCATATACATCATAAACATGACACCAAGACATGACCTTGTGACCTTGACAAAACAAAATGCTTATTAATTTCATTTCACAAACATATCTTGTTGTAAAAAGTACATGTACAATAAATATAAAATTGGAAAAAAATATATTGTGATAAACTTTTTACTTTTACTTCCTATTACATGTACATCACAAAAGGACATGACCGAGACAAAACACAATTTGCTTGTTAATTCATTTCTACTGAAAAAGTCTGAATATAAAAATCATATTGTGAGATCAGTTTGACATATTGTTTAAAGCGACACCTTATTTTCGCGAGATGCTCGTTTACTTTCTATATGCGAGACAAAATTTTCAAGAATTGTAATTATTGCTCTGTATTTTCCTACGGAAAACAAATTTTAATTTTGGCGAGAACACTTCAAGTTCTCGTGAAAAAATTCAATGTAAAGATTGACTTCCCTTCGAAGCTTAGTTGATGAAGGACATTTGCCCATATTAATTTTATACGTATGTTTAATTTCACTGGTGTATGGAATTTGGTAAGAGTACTTTTAATTAGAAGTCTTGTAAGGCATAAGATGTATGTAATATTGTGTTATGATTTAAAATAAACAACTAAACAACCTGAGTATGTTTTTCTGTTATTTTCAGGGAATTTGTACTTTAAATAGAATCTACATATTATACAACTCACTAAAAATGCTCCTGCATCTCATATGATTATTAGTTTTTTTCCTCTGGGATACAAGAAATAAGTGTTATATCAAAAAGTAAAAAAAATGGAGGCCATATGGCATTATTGCCTGACGTCACGGCGTCAGGCAGTATAAGGATTGATATTTCCAAGATCCGAAAATGTGCGACCATATCTAAAGAGCTAGAATTTGTGCAGCTGATTTACATTGGCTGCATTTTAAAAGAAACGGTTTTCAGAAAAAAGAAAGATATTACTGTGCAAAAGTACTTCCTTTAATCTTTTTTAAATTTTATATGATTTGCCGTTTCAACATGAGTGATTTGCATATATTATATTTAAAAAGCCAAATGTCACTAGTAAGATATCTTCGCGCCTTTTCCTTGGATTGTTCTATTGTATGAATGGGTGTGCTAACTTCCATGGAAAAAGTCCTTTTAACTTCCTTCTAATGGATATTCTATCTACAAGTTTTATATCTTTAAAATAACATGTTTTGCTATGTATATGGACATGTAACACTAAAGAAAACATTTGTTTATCTGATCATAAAAGGAAAATAGAAAATGCCCAATGTATATGTCTTTGTATGCACACAATAAATAAAAAAAGTAGTGAATAAGTCTACAAAGCCTAACTATTGAATTTCATTCATTCTCAATATATCATGTATTGGAGTGTGTCACCCCCCTCCCGAACAAAAATAATGAACACACAAGAGATGGGTGCTCAACAAAATGTGTTTTAAATTTCAATTATATCCATCTTTTAAAATGTTCACAAGGTGATTTGATAACAGATTTTATAACAGGTGTTACAATGACTTGAAATCAATTTAGATCCAAGGGGACATCACTTGCAGACCCCCCCCTTCAATTACAAAGTTCTTTAGTATGCCTCCCACTTTTCAAGAACCAGGATTTCAATTAATTATCAAAATATAAAGTTATGATATTTTTTAAACTCACAAAGTATTGCTCAAAAGGGTTATCACTCTTCATGCAGATAAATTGATTGATTTAGTCAGGCAAGCTTTTTAAAAAGCTGTTACTTGTGAAATAATTAAAGAATCTGTGAAAGTATCATCAAATTTTGTTTATTGGTTCAGAAGGATTTGCATATATTAAAGAGATGGGTACCCTTCAAAATTATAGAAAAATTGCAATATTCATGTTTTGCTATGCATACATGTCGAAAAAAATAAGTTTACATACAAGCAAAGTATCCATGTGAAACAATTGTATCAGACTCGTTGGTGTCTTTGATTTCGTAAATTCATTGTTACTCTGTATAGGCAATGAAATGCCAAAGGTAATAGAAACAAATAAAAGGTAAAAATGGTGTAAAAGTCATTTCTTGACACAATCCTATCTGAATTTAGCAAACTGAGTAAAGGGGCATGATGTAACGGTGGAGAGTTATCAATTCTGATTTACATACAAGTACTCTGAAGTTGACATCAAAAAGATGCTTGAGTTTCTGATTGACAATATCTATGTGGTTTTTGGACACCATATCCAACAATCTATTGGGATTCCCATTTGTACCAAATACGCCCTGTTATTAGCAGATCTATTTTTATATTTATATGAAGCAGAATTTGTCCAAAATCATACGTAAACAGAAGAAAAACTTCCTTTGTCCTTCAACTCGACATTTAGATCTATGAAAGACGTATTGTTAATTAATAATGGTAATTTCCATTCTTATGTCGATACAATATATCCCGGTGAGCTTGAGATAAAATAAACCACAGAGTCGGACACATTTGTTTCATATTTGAATATTTTACTTGAAAAAGATCATAATCTGGTAATCTAACAACCAAGCTTTATGATAAATGTGATGACTTTTAACTTTACAATCGTCAGCTTCCTTTACTAGTGCAGCAATATACCTTCGTCACCTGCATACGGAGTTTATATATCTCAGTTGATTCGATACGCAAGAGCATGCTCTACATATTAACAATTTCTAAAACGAGGTAAATTATTGACAAACAAGTTGATGAAACAAGAATAACAGCAGTCTCGTTTAAAGTCGTCAGTTCGTAAGTTCTAAGGTAGATACGATGACCTTGTCAGCAAATACAATTTATCATTGAGTCAAATGCTGGCTGACTTTGTTCAATATTAATTTTAGTCCATTATTTAAATACTGAATTGACGACGGATTTTTCCATTATTTCCCCATCATGACGAGGATCACTCTGCGACTGTGACCGGTCGGCAGGTGATGCTCACTCCTTCATGGCACCTGATCCCACCTCTGATGTTTTGGAGGTCCGTGTTTGCTTTACTTCTATTTTGTTTTGTTTTATGGATTTTTGATCTTGAATGCTATTCGTTATTTACATATGTTTCATCACAAATTTTTTTCTTCGTTTTCTTGTAAACTTCTTGTGTCAGTGGCATAAGTGATATACTCGGACTGTCAACGTAGAGGAAATTCAATGGTGATAATTAATACTAGGCATGATTGTCATCCACTTAATTTCTCGAATCTTGACAAGCAGTTCTTAGCAAGGCATGAAGCGTGTAAGAGTCTGAGGGAGAAAGATTAGCTTAACTTTCATCTTCGCTTTATGCAACTATTCCATTGTCACGTTATTTGAGTACATCATGGACCTTCAAATTCAAAACATTTTTTATGATTTTATTCTTTTTTTCTATTGAACTTATTTTTAACAGAACATGTCATCATTCTGATTCTTCGTATACTAACATTAGTTCATAATTTCTAAATTTATAACAACCATATAACAAAATGTTATCTCTTGACTCCCATGCATGATATGTCAGAGACTGCAAATATTCGATCTTTTCCATTTGAATTGTTTAAGTATATATTAGATATTTAAGTTTTTTCAATAACTGAATATGTATATTATAATATTCATTTTATTTTATTTTACTTATATATTACTTATATAAACGATACAACATAAATGAAAATTTATAAAGTACAAATGAAAATTTATACAATACAAATAAAATTTTTGTAGAATACAAATAAAAATCATACAATACAATAGAAAACCATGCAATACAAATGAAAATTCAATTAATTAAAATGAAAAAAATATAATAAAATATAGAGATCACAAATGCTACTCATGCATATGCTTAAGAGTCCATTCAAAAATGCAAATCAGCAGAGGTGCCAACACAGACCTTCAAAATCACCCTAGGTAGGATCAGGTGCACTGTTAGAGTAAGCATCCCCTTTCGATAGGTCACACACGTGACGTCGCATAATCTTAGTCATGGCGAAATAAAACTTGAAAACCAGTACACGTAAGAAATAGCACAACAATTTTAATGAATAGTGATATCAATCACCTTCTGATTGAAAGACAGTTTCTACCATACAAATGGAAATGAATGCATATAGAACGTTTGGTATGTCTGGTATGTCATACCTATGAGAACACAAACACATCTCTATCCCTCTCTCTCTCTCTCTCTCTCTCTCTCTCTCTCTCTCTGGGGATGGGGGATATCTTTCATTATATCTGATGTCAGCCTTTCCTTTTATTACTGTTTTGTTCTCCCTAGATATGAATGAATTATTATTTAAGCATAGCTGACATATTATGGATAAACTTGCAACATCCGTATAGATACAATGACATTACCTTTTAAAACTCAATTTTGTTAACATTTTGTCGAACACACTTTCGCAGAAATAAACACAATATAACTGCACTGCTCTACCTTATTCCGATCCGCATTAATGGAGTACAATTCTTGGCAGCTCATCCTGCATATTTCCATTAGCCAGAGAAACTTACAATAATTAAAGGCCATGAAATTCAATTGATGGGTGATCATAATTCATATGATGCTGACGATATTGAAACAGGCTAATGGGAGGTATAACTTATCGGCAAGCCCCCACTCTCGCTTTGACTATAGTCCAGGAATTAAGCAGTAAAAATGAATTATTCGCTCCAATATCACAGGGGCACGTCTTGTTTCACTAAAAGAGTTTTACGCTAAAGCTAACGAAAAAAGCTAGAATACTCCAAGCTATATGAAGTCAAAGAAATAATTGATTTTTCCCAGCAGAAAAACAAAGCTGAAGGCAGAAAATTTAATGAAAGCTCAACGTATGAATTCTTCGGGCCTTTCAATTAAGTTTTTTTAAAGATAGAAAAAAAAGTCTCTTTGATGCAATTTAACAAAAAAGTTTATCGCAAATTTTAATTTGTTATATTCACGATTTTAATTGAGTGCAAATAACTTCTCATAACTCTAGAAATTTATAAATTCGCAATTTGAAAACTACTGTAGTTTAGCAATTTTAAAAAAATTATCTCTTTGGAAATTTAACATTTACTACAACATGTACAAAAATAAGAAATTGACTAAAATGTGCTATTTATGAAGTTTGAGGGTAAATTGTTCTTTTCTAAGTTTAAGGAGATTTTGAAATTGGGCCAACTTTCTATATCTTTTTGTCTGTCTGTGTGTCTGTATAATTTATGCCTGAATTTTGATTTTCTATCTCTTGGGTCAAAAGGATTCAGGTTAGAACATTGTTGTTAATAACCAAAAGGTTTGCTATATTTTTGTGTCAAAATAATATTTCAAAAGTTTTGGAATTTACTTACATATTTACTTTGAAAACATATACTGGAAATCAAGTAATTCTAACTTAAGTATATTACAGCTGATGACCCAAACGTCACGATCTTGATTCAAGGTTAAAGCTCAAGGTTAATTACAATAAAATAAATAAGGTATGATTTGGTTCGGGTAATAACTTTAAAACCCTGGACTGAAATGCATTTAATCGTGTTCAGTTTTGCCATGCTTGTGTTTCAATGTTAAAGTTCAGTGTAACTGTATATTAGCAATGATTTCGTTTAGTTCATGAATTTTAAACTCTTGACTGAAATGATTTAGGTTACCGTATACCAACCTTTATTATATTCGCGAGTTTCGTTACATGATTTATCGCAGATTGATTTCAAACTGACGATTTGCAAATAAACGATGACGCGAAAACAGTGTTTACAGTATTAAGCATGTGACATGATCTTGTTCCAAGGTTATTGTTCAAGGTCTCATGTCAAAATAAACTGGATATGGTTTCAATCTTGTTACGACTTGAGTTAGTAAGGATGCGTCATGATCTTTCATTTCATGAGGGTAATATATGATAGGTCATCATCACTGATACAATGAGATGAGAACTTTTTTTTACTTGTTTCCTTAGTTCCATGTTGCAATTGAAAGCACACATCTATATGTACCTCTCAAGGGGATAAAGAGGGGAAAAAGGTATTTGTTGCAACAACAATTCTGAGACGTGTAAACAGATTTGGGTTTAAAATGAAGCATATGGAGAAAACGAACAGTATTCAATATCAAATGTCCATAACACAGAATCAGAGCAAACACAAACCCCCAAAACATCAGAGGTGGGATCAGGTGTCATGGAGGGGTGAGCATTCCCTGTGGACCGGTCACACTTGCCTTGTGCTCCTTGTCATGATCGGAAAATAACGGAAAAATCCGTCGTCAATTCAGTGTATAAATAATGGGCTAACAACTAGTATGAAAAACGTCGGTCAGCATTTGACTCAGTGATAAATTGTATTTGCTGACTAGGTCATTGTATCGACCACAGAACTTACGAAATGATGACTTTCAACGAGACTGCTGATACTTTCTTCCGAAAAAATTTGAAATCTCAATAGTGTTCCAAAATCATTAACATAAAACGTATAACTTTTCATTACTTTTTATATTCATTTATCAGGGTAGATTTAAGTCAGGTTTTTAGGGCAATTTCTTCCTTAAAAAATATGGAAACAAGACTTTTATCTCATATCGATGGGTCTGCTAAATTACGCTGGTATTGAAAAGATGTTGCAGTTCTTCTTTACAAAATCGATGTACATATACTTTTTGGAAACCAGGTCCCGCAACAGTGTGTTGAAATTCCCGTGGATTGTAATTAGGCTGCTTTAAGAGCCGGTCTATTTTAGCATTCATATAAAATATTATTCATTCAGAATTTCCTGTATGTAAAAATAAACTTTATTGCTATAAATAGCTTAAAGTTTTTTGCTGTTGCCTTTTCAATATCTCCGAAAGTTTTATCAACAATTAATACTGCTAATTCATACCTGACTTTGAAAGATGCCATTGAACTTGATTTAAAAAAAAAACGCAACAGAATCTTGTATACTTCTTGTTTGGTTTTTTTTAATCAAAGAGGGATATCAATTGCTAAAGAATAACTTAAATTTATTTAATAAAGATATCTTAATCGTCAGCTTTCTTAAGTTTTGTAGCAATAGACCATAATTACCTGCAAATGGTGGTGATTCCTATTTGCTATTAATCGATTTCTAAAACGAGGCAAGCTAAGGACAAATATTCTAGTGTTGCACTGTTGCAAGCCTTAGGGTATCCCAAAATTTCACAGATTCTGTGATTAAATTTTGACTTTGTTTGCAAATACAACCTGTTGTTAAGTCTAGCATTGTCCAAAGATAAATATACTAATTGTGAGGACATTACTTACATACTGATCCATCTTCGGAATATAGGATGCTTCTTGGCACCTTATCCAACTTCTAGTTTTACCATGGGACCGAGTTTGCTTTGCTCTCAATTTGATATTACAGGTACTAAGCATTTTTCTTTTCATCACAATTATTTTACCTTTCCAACTGCAGACAAAAGAAATTATTGTTAATGTAAAATAGATATACAAAAAAAAAATGAACATTAATAAGGTAGAAGTGGTTTCAAAAGCTCATCTATTTTTATCAATGTGGTTAAATTTAAACAAATTAACTATATAAAAGAATTGCAAGAATACCAAGGTTCTGAACACTACAAATTAGTGTAAAATGTGTCTGGAAACTATCCCAACTTTTTTGAAACATTCACAACATAGTATAACATGATAGTATAATTAGTATGAACATGATTTATAAATAAAAATATTGTTTGGTTGTTTGTTTGTTTGTTTGTTTATATGTTTTTTGTTTGTTTGTTTTGTTTTGTTTTTTTTACTTTTTTTTCTTTCAAATTCAGATGTGGTATTCATAGACTCCCAATTAAAACTGGTTGATTTTTAGCAAAGAGAGAAGTGAAAGAATTTGTAACCTGTGCAATTTTAGAGAATTGGACGACGAATTTCATTATTTGAAATTTTAAAGCAATATGACCTGCAACTTTGATGTCAAAATTTTCTGCTGAAAAGTTGTCATTAACTATTTGAAGGACAGAGAAAAAGAACATATGATCTTCTGCTGTTCATATTTGTAGTAGAACTATTTACTAGCTCTTAATGATGAAAAATTATATTATTGTCATCCTGTACAATATTTTTTTCTTAAACAATACTATATATTTGATTCTACAGAGGTCCTTCTTTTTAAACAATTTGATACTTTATTTTAGTCTAATTGATCACAAAGGGTATATTACTTAGAAATTTATCATAATGACCTATTTTTAAAGCTATATAAAATTCTCAAAAATGCAGCTCATACTGCTTTAAACTTTTTAATAATATTCAAAACTCTACCTTTGAATTAATTGGGAGATATAAATCCCATATGCAAGAGATAAAATAAAATATATGGAGATTATAACAGTACAGTAGCTCAAAATTTATGCAAACAATTCAAATCAGGAGAAGAAAAAACTCGGGCCTCTAGAACATCAGAAGTGGGATCAGGTGCCATGGAGGAGTGAAATTCCTCTGCCAACCGGTCACATCCGTCGTGTGCTCCTTAAAAGGAGAATCCATCGACAGTTCAGTGTGTAAGTAATGTCCTAAAACTTACTTTGACAAACGCGCGCCAGTCAGATTGTACTTGCTGACATGGTCATTGCATCGACCATACAGCGATGTCGTTAAATGATAATTTAGATATTTTTGTTTCATTACCTTGCTGGACAAAAATTTACCTCGTTTTAAAAATTGTTCATATGATCTAGCATGCTCTTGTGTATTGAATCAATTTGGAGATAAAAATCCCATATGCAAGAGATAAGGGTATTTCTTGTTGCAAAAGTAGGGGAAGTTGACGATTGAAAAGTTAAAGTCATCACGTTTATCATAAAAAAAATATTGTTAGGTTTCCATTTACTCCTTTGTCTGGTAAAATTTCCAAGTATAAAACAGATGAGTAAGACTCTGTAGTATCTTTTTGTCAAGCTCACTAGGGTATATCGTGTCCAAATATGAATGGAAATACTGTATACAGGGTTATTTTCGCCCTTTCACACATGCAAACAATTTTGCCCCGTTTTAAATTCGCCCAGTCATAGTTTTGTTTAAGAAATTATACTGTATTCTTTGATTTCTCCCCGTTTTAAATTCGCCCAAATGAGGGTAGGGCGAAAGGGGCGAAAATTTCCCTGTATACAGTAACCATTGTCAATTGACAATTCGTGGTCGACATATTTAAATATCGAGATGAAGGCCACATAAAGTGTTTTCTTCTCGTGTACAAGATTTGGAATAAATATTGCTTTATATGAATACAAAATTAGGTCGTATGGTTGTCTATATAGAGTTGAAAAGTCATGTTTATGTTATTAGGTTTTGGTAAAAGTTTGTGATTTCAAATTTTCTAAACGTTCCTCGGATTTACATCTGATTTACACCACTTCTCAAATATATTGTTGCACAGTACCCCTGATGTTTCTCCTTTACTGCTGTCATTGAGAAGTAAAAAAGGGGGATTAGAAGAACATTCACCTGAACCAGCTATGTATCTTCTTAAGGATTTTAATGAAGTATCGGATTTCAGTATACTGTAAAATCACATATTTTCGTGAAGTCAAATTTTCGTGGTTTGAGAAAACTCTTGGTTCGTGGGATTTGAATTCGTGGATGAAGAATTGTTGAGTAGTTATGTATGTAACAATTTACATTTCGTGGTGGACATGAATTTGTGGGTCTCTTCTGCATGATACCTCGAAAACAGTGAAAATTAAACCCGAACGAAAATTTATGATTTCACAGTAGATAATTATGTATTATAAACTTATTTTTTGGATTCAAAAATATCCAAAACTGAAATATAATTTTGAAGAATTTCCTCCTTAGAAACGGAGCTATGGGTATAAGTTGGATTACCACTTGATGAATTCAATCCCATTTCCTCTAAAATATAGTACTTTCAAAATCCTCCGATTATATTTCCAGTATAAGGGCTGGTGAATGAAAACTCTATCTTTCACTACGGTAAAGGTTTAAGGAGGCTGAGGGTCAACAAATTAACAAGAAATTAACCACCAGATATAACTTAAATTTTTAGATATGATATCTTTAGCTGTCAACTATCATTTGACAAAGAAAAAATTCATACATTTTAGTTTGAAAATTTGATCATTTTTGTATATCTTTATATGGAGCTCTTCTTCTAAAGGAGATCGAAATAGTCTAAAAATGGCCACGACCACCCAGCCTTTTTAACATTCAGTTATATTCTTCCTGAATTTGCGATTAACATTATGAGCCTATGTTGATTAATTGTTACTTGCTTTGTCAGCTTGGACCTGTACAAAATGGCCAAGGCGCCATAAAACTGAGATTATGCAGTTCACTTTTGATCTACATGTAACAGTGTAAGTCTCACTTTTCCACTATCAATCCCTTTTGAAAAAGTGAGACTGAGATAAAAAAAAATTGTTACTTAGCAAATCTCAGTTTTATGGCCCCGGAAAGCCTGCATCATGTAATCTACAGTGTATCTAATTCTTTTTTTACACTTCTTTCTTTAATTTAAACAAGATCATGTCACCTTAAATCAACTATTTCTAGTAGCCATCCTTAAAGTCTGTTTACTCGAAAATTTTTAAAGTTTTTTTTTAATTGTCCTACATCATGCAGAAGGTGGGATTTAAGAAATCTGCCGTTTTGCTAAATAAATGACTACAAAATTAATTGAAATTATCTGCTTTATGTTTTTAACAAACAAAGTATAATATTCTATCAAATAAATGCATTCATTAACAACAACGAAAGCATAATGAATTGCTATTAGTGAAAAGAGTGAAAGGAACTAGATAAAATGTAAGGAGATAACGAAGAGTATTCAAGCTCTAAAGGAGCAGAGCAAACATGGACCTAGCTCTGAATATCAGAGGTAGGATCAGGTGCCAAGGAGGAGTGAGCATCCCTTGCCAATATATATTATTAGTACATGAACTAAGCAATTTGAATTTTTGCTCTTAAAGTGAGGTAATTTACTTTTTCTTTTTACCATCTATACATCTTGTCTTAAAAGTATATCAACAAAATTCCATCTCTACTCAAAGAGTCAAGTATTCAGGTTTTCGTTGATTTTGAATAAAAAGGCCCCGTCTTCAATTTGCCTAGCTTTTGCTTTTGACCTATGTTTTAGTTTCTTAGCAGCTAGGAAAGAGAACGAACTAACCAAGGAATCAATACTCGGAACACAACATAATGAACACTGAATTCCACCAATATAACATAATCTTATCTCGTCAGTGTCCATACAAATGGAGCTTTGCAACAGAACTAGGAAATCTAATTCAACTCCTGGACTAGAGTGTTAACATCAATTTGACCACGTGTGCAAGCAGTAAATCTCGACTACCGACCATTGTTTCACTGTCAACTATATCATACCCTATATCCATGCAATTTCTGCAATTAATTGTAAATCTAGACCCTTTATGTCATTGATTTGGAATCCTGCAAAGCCATTTTAACACACGTAACGTCATAATGCCTTCCGAGGTGTCCCGAGAGAGCCATTCCAGATTTGACAGAATAAATTTACGATGTAATTCAACTTCAGACTCGATCCGGCTTTTTTTTTATTGATGTGCCCTCAAAAATGTATTGTGGTCCAGAATACCGATATACGTCAGTGATCTGGGCCATTATCCCAAAAACAACCGTAAAAAATTCATCAGAAAATCAATTCAGATTCCTCTTTTTTTTAACACGGGGAACAGAAAAATATAAGCCAGTTCTGTATAAAAAGAACTTAACAAAATACTTCCTTTTTCTTACCATCGATCCGTATATTAATTGGCCAGAAATAAGAATGGTACGGAGACTCTTTGCTTGTTAAGCCAAACATTCAGACTTCTCTTAGATATCTCAGCTGCAGATGATGCCTCGAGCTGAACTTTCCCACAAAAATTCAATAAAGTCCTGTTTTGCCCAATATTCCATACACGTGCAAACATTTCGCAGGGCAATAAGACTTAATTACATCTAGATGTATACCAGGGAAGTAGGTCTTGCAGCAAACATAAAAATCCAAAGAACGACTATCTTCCAAATCAATGGTATATATAGTGTATTATCTGAGATAAAAAAAAACTATTTTTCTTTTAAATTATCATCTAATATGTAAATCTACAGTGTATATGTCAAATTGATAGCCACAGCAAGAGCAAGTTTCTCAAATAAATTTTGCTTCAAAAGAATACAAAATAAAGTCACCAAACAAACATGCGCAACTAGTGTTTATAAGAATTCCGAGAAATTGCATCTAAAAACTAAAGATTTTATCAAAATTGAGACTCTCCAGATTTTTTTAATTATTTACATGAATGTTACTGTTTATGGTATCAAAATGATATTTAACAAATTATTCTGTAAATGACTACTTAAAAAATATGAAAATCTCAAAATTCCATTTTTATTGAATAAGTAGTTGTCTACGATGTCAAAAATGCTTAGTCTACTTTTTTGTTAGGATTGGTTGTACAATGCGTAGAAAATTCTGGCGTTTTGGTCGAGTATGGTCGGTCTATGAAGAATGCTTACTCGTTTAAGGCACCTGATCCCAACTCTGGAATTTCCAGATGCCATCTTCACAGACTTATTTTGATTTTAATTTTTTGCGATTGAACTATTCGTTACATTTGCCTTTTACATGCTATTGATTTGTGGAATAAATAATATCTTAATTTTTTAAAATTGTATTCGGAGATTTGGGGAAGTTGCACTGAAATATGTTTCACATGTAGTTTCTCCTTCACAGTAATTGATATTTCAGTTATTAAGAGTGAAGATTAATGGCTTGATGGAACATTTACTAATCCCTGCAATGAATTTTTATTTATTTATAACGGTTTTTCTCGAGCTATGAAATCCTTTATAGGTACGACAACTCAAAATCACTTTCGGTATCTATTACCTGGAACATGTGGAATGCAATTTGAAAGTATTTTAACAGAATTGTGTTTCAATTCTACAAAAGAACTGCAAAAGTGGGATTACCACATGTGGAGTAAAAGGTTAGGTAAAATTGCAGTTATAATGGCCGTACACATGAAATATATATACGGAGATAACGAACAGTATTCAAGAGCAAATGTCCATTTTGACCATAAAACAATACAAAATAGGAGATAGCAAACACGGACCTCCTAAAATTCAGAGGTGTGATTAGGTGACATGGAGGAGTGAGCATCCACTGCCGACCGGTGACACCCGCCGTGTGCTCCTTGTCCTCCATCCGTCGTCAATTCAGTGTATAAATAATGGTCTAACAATATCAAATATAGTATAAAAACGTCAGCAGCATTTGACTCAATGTTAAATTGTATTTGCTAACAAGGTCATTGTATTGACCACAGAGCTTACGAAATTATGACTGTAAACGAGACTCTTGATATTCTACTTGCATCAACTTGTTTGTCAATAATTTAGCTAGTTTTAGAAAATGTTCATACATAGAGCGTGCTCTTGTGTATCGAATCACTGTGCTACATACATGTAAACTCTGTATGGTGGTGATGAAGGAATATTGCTGCATAAGTAAGGGAAGTTGACGGTAGAAAAATTAGAGCCATCACGTTTATCATAGAACTTAGTTGTTAGATTACCATTAATGTCTTTTTCAAGTAAAATATCCAAATATGAAACAAATGACTCTGTGGTATCTTTCATCTCGATCTCACCAGGATATATCGTGTCCAAATAAGAATGAAAATTACTATTGTTAATTAAAAATACGTCCACGATATATCTAAATGTCGATTTGAAGGCCAAAGCAAGTGTTTTCTTCTTTTCACGCGTAAGATTTTGCACACATTCTGCTTCATATGAATACAAAATCAGGTCTGCTAATAACGGGGCGCAATAGGTACCCATGGGAAATCCAATACATTGTAGGAAGACCTGGTTTCCAAAATCACATAGATATTGTCAATAAGAAACTCAAGTATCTCACGCATCTTTTTGATGTCGACTTCAGAGTATTTGTGTGTACAATCACAATGTTTTTAACAAAATAATTTTGCAAATGACCGATGACAATGTAAAACTTTATTGTTACCAGCCTTGTCACCTGACACTAAACAATTTTTTTAATAAACTTCCAGAACTTTAAACTTTTTTGACAGTGAGTTGGGGTCTTTGTATTCATAATCAGTATATCATGTTGTACACAATACATTCTTGGACCAATTTCATCAAAGAAATTAATTTCAGTAACAATTTGAAACAGTGCTATTGCTTCAAGGATTTTTTGACCTTTTGGAATTGTTTAAAATGATTTCCTTCATGAATTCATACAACAAGAGTATTGATACCTCCAGCAATAGTTAAGTTGAAAGAAACTTTTAGGATTTTATTTGAAAGACTTGGTCCTCTTAAGCTGCCCTACTGCAAATGTTAACGTCAATACTTTTAATTTCAGACAGAATGACGTACGATGCAATATCTATATGGCTCCTTATAGTATGCTGGGCCAAGCTAAATATGAACGACTACTCCTTTAATATCAAAATATATTTTTAAAATTTATTACATAATTCATCAGCACTTTTTAATCGTTCATTAAATAAAAAAAAAAAAACGCATCACGATTGTGTTTTTACACAATTGTCATACAAATAATTTTTTGTTTTAATATCACAAGATTAAGGAGACAGGTTACAATGTTGTAACAATCAATTCATTAATTGTAATTCAACAACAATGCATCTTACACAAATACAGAGAAAAGAATCCAGTTCTACAAAACAAAAACTATTTTTGAACTTTGGATATCTCATGGATATGTTCAAGTATACTGGAATTACCAGCCACTTTTTCTTATAAATTCTAAGTTTACAATGTAGCAGTAACCACAACATCTAAAATCTTTGTAATACCATATCTGACATAGCACCAAGTTGTTTCTTTCCCCCAAAGAGTTCAAGATATCAGTGTTTGACTATACATTTAACAGTTTTAAAATTCCCTAATACATTTACACATAGGTTCAAAGAGAAATATATTACCCTTGCTCAGTGTTATATGACAATCGTTACCATTTTAGTTTGTTCCCTAGCTGAATGCAGTAAATTTTTTTCTCCAAGACACATTTTAAATGTCTGTAGAAGTGTAATTAGTTTCACATAGCACTCAAAAATCATTGACAGTTCTATATTTGATAAATGAATGTGACAAATTTTATGAAAATATTTCATTAATATACTGTAAGATTTTGAATTATTAAATAAATACATGTAATTGCATTGTATATTAATAGACTTATTGAACAGATAACACACTTTAAACCACTCTACTTAAAGCAATATGATCTGCAACTTTGATGTCGGAATTTTTTGTTTCAAAAGAAACATGTCTGTTTTTTATTTGTGGTCAAAATTGATATGCATTGACAAGAAATCTATTTTTTTTCATTCAAAATCATTTTTTTAAATCTATCTCCTACACAGTTTTGTTCAAACAAGATGCCAACTCATAAAATAATTTTTTTCCCAATAAATTGTGATTGAAATATTGCTTTTAATTAAGCAAAATTCCTCACAAAAAACAGAAAAAAAAGTTTTCAGGTACTTATGCATTAAGATATCTATGAATAATATCAATTGAGTTGTAGATACATGTATTAAAATCAAGGTCTTTATTTTTTTAAGTAATTTTGAAAACAGATTAGAAATCAAGATTGAATAACCCTTGTAAAGAATTTAGTATGTTTCAAAGACATATATAAACCAGATATTTAAGGAATGTGTCTTAATGCATTATGTTTAGTAAATCATACTATTTCATGAAAAAATCTATGTTTTTTATACACCCTGTAATTAAATGATATATCAAACACAGTTCTGATTTACAACAAACCCCTCATGCACTCTCTTGCCAATTTCCTCAAAAACAAATTGAACACATCATAATACTTTGGAAGAAACTAAAAAAAATTAACATCCACACTTTTCAATCTCATTCATGTCATGTAAAAATAAAATACAGTAAAACTTGTCTCATCAGGATGTTGTGAAATCCCACATCTGGTCTAATATGGTGTTAACTTTGGAGAGGACGTTCTAAGTATTAAGTACTTGTGTCCAATCCTTTTGTTGTAACATCTTAACAATAAAATATGTTCAAAACAAACTTTGGTCTGTTGCAGTTACTGTAGATTCCTCAATATCCACAAGGAATCAATTACCACGTAATTTCGTGAAAAACTCCAAACGCAGATTAAAATCATTTGCCTTTATTTTAATGGTGCTGAAATCTATTTATTAAATAGATTTCAGCACCATTAAAATAAAGGCAAATCTCTTCATTGACTGTCCATTCGCAAATTATTTTTTTCGCGATTTGACGCTGAGGAGTCCATTCGCAATAATAAGTACTCGCAAAAAATAAGGAATCTACAGTAATTCAATTGTTTTTAATGTTGTCTAATCCAGAATATTGCTTTATCCAGCCAATTTCTTTGGAATCAGTGGTGTCCTGATTTAAGGCAAGTTTTACTGTACCTATTAGCATAAATACACCCAGTATGAAATGGGGACTTACACATGAGCTAAAACTGACCACTATACCCCCACACATGTCACGTGAACTCACACAAGTGACCGCAGCCTGTTGGACATTGTCTATTGAGACTAAACCACTCTTTCATGTGATTGAGGTGACCCCCATGTGAACAACCTTGACACCAGATGAAGAGGCCCTTCACGGGTAAATGACTGCAAAAACAGAATTATCAAACTTTAAAAAGAATTGTTCAATAATAATGGAATACATGTTAAAGATGTGTAAATATAATTCTTTAAAAATCCTCACATGGGTTAACAGAGCGCATTTCAAAGGAAAAGGTATGTTTTTATTTGAAAACTTGATTTTAAGGCATTTTTCCCATCTATCACACATAAAATTCTGATTTTTTTTTTTTTTTGGGGGGGGGGTATGAATATTTAGGCAACAAAACAGCCTAGTCTTTGAGTTAACCGAAACCAACATGCACTGTAAACAGGGAAATTTTTTGCCACTATTTTGTTTTTCATCCCTTTCAGCCTACTCACAGGTGGGTGAATTTAACATGGGCTGAATTCAGAGAACACAGTATAATTTGTGAAACAGAACAATAACTGGGCAAATTAAAAACGGGGCAAAGGTGTTCATACTAAGGGTGAAAATAAAATGGGCAAAAGTGACTCTATAATACTGTATAACTATAGACTTTTCTGAAGAGCCTACCATATTGTGCAGTTGTTGATGACGAGTTTACATCTGTCACACAGCCAGCCCACTCGTTGTAGCGGTCGGTTACAGCGGTGACAGTTGACATGGATACGCGTGGATTGCTGGTTTAACAGGTTCACCTGTGGAAGGTGACTCAGTTTAATTATCGTATTCGCTTTTGTCCATAATTGAAATCTGGCCAGCAGATCTGAAATTAACAATGTAAATTAACATTGATAAATAAAAACCAAGTCAAGGAACATTAATTCACAGAATAAATTAGCGTACAAAGTAAACTGTAAAAAAAAATCAATGCTTTTAATTTACTTTAATGCAAATAAAGAAATATGTTCAACAACTTTTAAGTGCAAACAGAGATTTAGTCTTACAAGTACTTTTTCGTGGGGATCAAATTTCACTGATTACCCGTTAGTTATCTTAAACGGTTTTGTGGGCATTAAATTTCGTCAATTCAAAAGTTAATTATCCTATTCAGTAAAAATAATCCTATTGAAATATTGTGAGGGATTTAATTTTGTTGATACTTGTTCACAACGAAATACATCAAATATGATCCCTAATGAAATTTACTGCTTTTACAGTATTTCTAGATGTATCATGTAAAGTGTATGAAAACTGTATACTTTTCACTCTTACTTATGTGCATTTTAATACACCACATGAATCATTGCACAAAAATATAACATTTGTCAGATGGGTTTACTTTAACCTTAAAAGGACATCATATTTGCATACACATGTACAGGTACATATGTACAGGTGTATGCAAATATTATGTACATACCTAAATAAGACAAGAACCAGTTTTCTTGAACTTCGGGTTCAATCTGAGGTCGGTATTTAGGTCCCAGGACAATCAGTATACAAACAGCTGTCTGCACATCTCCCTGGAGTCAAAGTAGAAACAAGTTTAATCAGGTGTCTTATACCATGTGTTAAATTTAGGATGTCCCATAATCTGTAGTTGGATATAAATTTTATCAAATGAATTGTGTGGGTTTTTTAAACCCAGGGTGAGGATGAAAACACAAGATGAGTTGGATAAAAGTCATATCCAGCTACATATCATAAAAGATCCTTTTTATCCCATGTTTAATTCACAACCAATGTTTTACACTGGTTTTATATAGGATCCCACTTTATTTAACTTCATCACAATTCAAAAACCATTGTGACGTCAGAGTCCGTAAATGTACTAAAATCTTTGTTGGGTTTACTTTGCTTATTGTCAAATTAACTCAAATGCGTCCACTAATTTGCATATTTCCTTCGAAGGCATCATCACCACTTACCTGCTCAGCATAATGGTGCAGCATCTTGGAGATGAAATCAGAAAAGCGAAACTCGGGAAGTTCAAGGGTATTCCCGAACAATCCCAGCACCTCCTCTTCCTTATTACTCCCCCCGGGGAGGGGGACACTGAGATTGTTGTTCTCGCTCTCATTAGCGCTAATTGTCGGAGAATCATGACCATTCTGTATGGAGTCCAGCGGAGTTCCGTGGTCCTTGATTTCATGTCGCGGCTGGAAGGCTTCACGTTGCAAGGACCATTCCTAAAACCGAGAATTTAATAAAATAAAGGCATATTTCTGCTTCATATTATCATTCTACACATTATATCCAAAGACAATGGCTAAGCAATGAAAATAAAGAAAATAAAGAATCTAACTGCAAGGGATGTAACTCTGCCAAAGCCATGACAAAACATCCAGTCCGAGGATGAAATTTTTAATATCAAAATATAAAGACAATAACTTTTGATGAGAAGAAAAGATAATAAATTATCCTTCAAATATTTAAAAATTAACTTTTTCCTCCATCTATTTTGTACAAGAAATTTGCATCAATTTCTGACCTGCAATCCATCCATGTTATTGTAGGGAATGATATCTTGATCGCCGTCAGCAAACAGTATATCCCACTCCTCGGGGATTATCTGTCCTCTGGCGATGTTTGTCAGGTTCTCTTTCTTATAATCCTCCTCATCTGGTCAATAAAACAACAAATATACTGGTACGCTTCTACGACAATCTGTGTAACAGGTGTAGAATGATATATA
Source organism: Saccostrea cuccullata (assembly GCF_032062105.1). Lineage (NCBI taxonomy): Eukaryota > Metazoa > Mollusca > Bivalvia > Ostreida > Ostreidae > Saccostrea > Saccostrea cuccullata. The sequence goes on from NW_026918155.1 coordinate 109,105, forward strand.
TGACTATACATGTACCTTGCTTTTGACATTTTGCTTAGTGTGAAATTACACATTTTCATGGGGGTTAATTGATTTTGAGGTATGAAGAGACCCATGAATTCATGTCCACCATGAAATGTGAAATTTGTTACATACATAACTACTCAACAATTCTTCATCCACAAAATCAAATCCCCACAAACAAAAACTTTTTCCTCAAAGCCCGAAAATTTGATTCCATAAAAATATGATTTTACAGATCTATAAAATGAGGACAAAGAATTAAAATACTGTATAGGGGGAAAATAACTCGCGGTGTTAATATTTGCTATATTCACGGTGTTAATGAATCCGTGAATTCAAGAAACAGTGAATAAGTTTTCAATAGGTATAGATAAGGGAGGAAACTTTTAATATATACCAATCCGCGAATTCAAGAAACTGTGATTGTACCAAAGAAGAGAAAAACGTGAAAATTACAACCCGTATAATTAATCACCTATACAGTAATTGATTATCAAAATGAACCAATATTTTTCCCTTTAACAATTCAAAAAGATTTCCCTTTACCATGTTTTTTTTTCTTTTTCTATATAATAATATACCTGAACCAAAGTTTGAGGAATCATCCACATCTCCATTGCTAATCTCATTGGTTGGAGTGGCTGTTTCTGTGAAATAAATTAAACAAGATGAGTTTGTGAAACACTATGCCCCCTATGGTAACACAATACTGGAGTGGGACGTAGACTGAAGTGGTATACACTTAGCCTTAAAAAAAATTATATCAAAATACTGTAGAAGTACTTTTCTCTGCGTGGTATTAATTTATGCCATGTACGCAATCACAAATTGTCTGTGAAATACTTGTAAGAAATATAGTGAGAGTCTTAGAAATCCCGTAACTTTCTACCCGTGGATTAAAGAAAAATAGAGATTCCGCGGAATTATGACCCCCTGGAAAATAGTACGTCTACAGTAAACCTATTGCAGGCTGAGATTAACAATGTATACAGGGAAATTTTCGCCTCCGTCTTAATTTCTCCCCTTTCGCCCTACCCACAGGCGGGCGAATTTAAAACGGGGCGATTTAAGAATACACAGCATGATTTCTTAAACAGTATTGTAACTGGGCGAATTCAAAACAAGGCAAAATTGTGTCCAGGTGTGAAAGGGTGAAAATACAATGGGGTGAAAATAACCCTGTATACAGTAATACTTTATATGTTGATACCTGATAGTGGTTCCTGTGGTGCATCTCTTCTTGTTGTTGTAGACATTCCAACTATATATGTAAAAATGTTTTTGATTTAGGTATCATATTGTCACAGCAACAAAATGTAAAGGATAGTATATTTTCATGCATAATGAATGTTTGATGTTAATTAATTTTATCAATTTAATTTTCTGAGCGATTCATGACAATCTTGCCTCTTTGTGTTGATTCTGTTGATGAAGCAAACATCACTTTTAAAATTCTCCAACTCTGGGCCACCTTAAATCGAATCAATAGAATAAAAGAAATTCTCATAAAAACATAGGTAATCAAACATTACGAAGCTCACCTCGACGAATGTTATCAGTTTAAGTAATGCAAATCTCACATCATATTTTCTTAACATTTAGTATTTATCCTGACAACAATATTCAAGCAAGTTCAGTTTAAATAGGTCTTTAACTTTATTAGAGATTAATCTGTTCCAAAAACTTTAACCTGGTCACTCATCTAGAAAATGTAGGTCAGATCCAGCATCCGAAGCAAGTTTGGTTGTGTCCATCCCTAGATGCATCATCCATGCACGTTTGGTCTGGGTAGGGCTTCTAGTTATTTGGGAATGGACCTGTTCAAAAAACTTTAACCTGGTCACTCATCTGGAAAATGTAGGTCAAGATCCAGCATCCGAAGCAAGTCTGGTAGTGTCCATCCCTAGATGCATCATCCATGCAAGTTTGGTCTGGGTAGGGCTTATAGTGACTTGGGAATGGACCTGCTCCAAAAACTTTAACCTGGTCACTCATCTAGAAAATGAAGGTCAGATCCAGCATCCGAAGCAAGTCTGGTAGTGTCCATCCCTAGATGCATCCTCCATGCAAGTTTGGTTCAGGTAGGTCTTATACATGTAGTTACTTGGGAATGAAAATGTAGGTCAGATCCAGCATCCGAAGCAAGTCTGGTAGTGTCCATCCCTAGATGCATCATCCATGCAAGTTTGGGCTGAGTAGGGCTTATAGTGACTTGGGAATGGACCTGCTCCTAAAACTTTAACTGGGACGCCGATGCCGATGGTATAGCATAAGCTCATCTTGACTTCGTCGAGGTGAGCTAAAAACAGCTGGGTCCATATAGTCTTTCTTTTCTTTACTGTCAGATACATGTACACTATACATATACTTTGAAAGCTGATATTTTATATGTGTAACTATATATATACATCTAACTTCCGAGTAGATGTATATATATACATGTAGTTACACACTTTTTTTTTACACTGTATAAGCATATATTTCCAATATGCATTTATTGAAATAAAGTTCTGGAGCAATTTCCACCATACAAATACATGACACACATTTGAAACTTGTACAACTAACCAGCTACACATGCATATTGCTAGAATTGTTGTGATTTATACATGTAAGAACTATTAAAAAATTTGATTTTGATTACAGTTTTTTAGATAGAATTTTATTTTGTGGCTGTACGGTCCTGTACCTGTCGATTGTCATATCTTTCTGCAAGCTGTGCATTGTTTTCACACATCTCCTGTAGGGGGGCCCCACACACTTGGTAATTCCTGGCACAGTCCACAAAGTACTCCATCGATAAACACTTATAATAATATAATACAGATGTATATCAAATTAGACATTTGCACCTCAAAAGTAGTGCACTGAAAAATGCTTAATGTTAATACATGTACATTGTATGTAAATGAGAGTGAATCTAATAAGTACCCAATGAACATCAAATAAGAAGTAAGAAATTAATGGTCAAAAGGTATAAAAAATACTTTGAAAATGAATTAAAATGAAATGTACATGGAAAATCAACAAAACAAATTGGTTGAAAAATTTATTCATATGGAAGAAAAAAATGTGAGGTTTAAATTGATCACTATTGTGCAACTGTAAATCAACCTCCAACTAGATAATTAACATTCATAATTCATCACAAATGCAAGTGTTAAACAAGAAGCCCATGGGCCACATCGCTCACCTGAGAAGCTTTCACCATTCTGTTCTTTACCAGATTTCCCCCTTGTAATACATAATGCATCCCCACCCTACCCCACTAATCATAATTTAGACATTTTGAAATCTACACTACCCCAGGATCCTTCCATGTGCACATAAGTTTCAGCTTTTCTGGCCCAGTGGATCTTGAGAAGAAGATTTTCAAAGATTTTTCCTATATATTTCTATGTAAAATTTTGATTCCCCATTGTGGCCCTGCCCTTCCAAGGGGGTCATGATTTGAACAATTTAGTATCTACACTATACCAGGATGCTTCCACATAAGTTTCAGCTTTTCTGACCCAGTGGTTCTTGAGAAGAAGATTTTCAAAGATTTTTCCTATATATTTCTATGTAAAACTTTGATTCCCCATTGTGGCCCCGCCCAACCCCTGGGGGTCATGATTTGAACAATTTAGAATCTACACTACCCCAGGATGCTTCCACATAAGTTTCAGCTTTTCTTGCCCAGTGGTTCTTGAGAAGAAGATTTTCAAAGATTTTTCCTATATATTTCTATGTAAAACTTTGATTCTCCATTGTGGCCCCGCCCTTCCCCTGGGGGTCATGATTTTTACAATTTAGAATCTACACTACCCCAGGATGCTTCCACATAAGTTTCAGCTTTACTGGCCCAATGGTTCTTGAGAAGAAGATTTTTTACTGACCCCACCCTATTTTTGTCTTTTCTTGATTATCTCCCCTTGTGAGGGGACTTGGCCCTTTATTTTAACAATTTAAATTCCCCTACACCCAAGGATGCTTTGTACCAAGTTTGGTCAAAATTGGCCCAGTGGTTCTTGAGAAGTGGAAAATGTGAAAAGTTTACAGACGGACAGATGGACGGACGACGGACAAAATGTGATCAGAAAAGCTCACTTGAGCCTTCGGCTCAGGTGAGCTAAAAATATATCCCATACAGTTCTGTAACAGAGATTTACATTAATGGTAAAATGAAGATGCTACGGCACATGTATATCTACTAGGTTTTTTACAGTAAACCTTTGACATGCACTTTACTACATGTGTATATAGACAAAACTGCATGTTCCACAAAATCTCTATAAAAAACAATAAAATATCTGTAATGTTAACGTTATTACAGGGACATGTAAGTATATCTTACCTTTGAGGGTTTAGTAATCACAAACATGGTACTGTTTTTGTAGGCAAGAAACTCTTCATTTTTTGACACATCTTTCTTGGTTGTCGTAAAGAATCTTCCAGATCGCACTGAAAAAAAATGTGAAGTATTAAGTTCTTTCTACAATAAATTAATCCTAAAAGTAAACATGTCCAAGACAGTGAAAATCTTTGTTCACTGTAAAAATATGAAAGGTATGGCACGCCAAATTCACAAAAATGAGCTAATCATAGTTTCACAGTCAATAAACTAGATTTATCGGTTGTAAACTATAGTTTACGGACTGTTAACTATAGTTAACGAAGTTAATCTATATTTTACATCTGTAAACTATAGTTAACGCGATAATCTATGTTTCACAACTGTAAACTATACTTAACACCGAAAACAATCATTTGTGATTGCAAAACATAGATTATCTGATACGATTTATAAACTATGGTTTACAACTCTTAACTATAGTTAACGTTCGTAAATTATAGTTTACAGACGTGAATCTAAGAGTATGTTTATCAACAAAATCTATTGTTAATGTTTTATTACAGACAGATAAACTTAGATTAGCATTCGTAAACTATAGTTAACAACCGTAAATATAGTTTTACAGATGAAAACTATACTTAACGAATCGTTAACTATAGTTTACGGTTTGTAAACTATAGTTTACAGTCAATAAACCTAGTTTATCAATTGTGAAACTAGGTTTAGCTAATTTTTCTGAATTTGGCATGCCATAGAAAGGGTTTGTTTTTTAAGATCAATATTTTAAGAGTAATTTTTCTTTTGCAAATTAATTTTACTCCCTGAAAAGAAAAAAATTGCTTGCTAAATGAGAACTTTCTTTGAGTGTAACATTGTGATATTATCAATATCTATACAATAAGCTCTCATTATGAATGGGAAGTAACTCTAACGGTACCAATCTTGAAACTAAAAATGAATATTTATGCTTCTCTCAAAGTGAATATCATAACATTCACAGAATTTAATCCCACTCTAACCTGTTAGATCCGGTTTTTCTAAGGTAGCGTAAGAAATATCTCCGTGTATACTCATGTCCAACCCCGCGGGAACTAGGTCATCTGCCGGCCTCTTGGCATCTTTAAACACGTGCTGATACAGATACGTGTCTCGACTACAGCTGTAAAGCACATGCGGGTCATCTTTCCTCCAGATAATACCTGCCAGGGTAAAAATTTAAATGAAACTAGACATTCTTATAATGATAAATCTGTACACCAAATTTCATTTCAGTTTGTGCAACAGTTGTGAAGAAAATGAGGGGAAACTTGTAAGACCGACCGACAGACTGATGGCAGCAAAACAATATGCACTCCCTTCTTTAAAAGGGGACATAAAAATCGTTCTTTGGATGTTAGAATGGAAATTAATGTTGCAGCTGTTGCAGAAAAAAATACATAACCGGTTTAAGCGGGTTATGTAATTTTTTCCTGCAATAGCTTCGACGTTAATACCCTACTAACAACCAAAGAAAGACATTTTATTTTTTATCTTTACATCTGTATGAAAAACATTCAAAGTCAAATTAAAAATGTTGGTCTTCATAAGAATTAAAGACAAGAGGCCCATGGGCCACATTGCTCACCTGAGTACTGTAGCTTAGAAAAAGTAGAAATTGGTTTATTATTGAAAAGTTGAATTCCAAAAGTAATCCCATGATCAATCATGGATTTGCTATTCTTCAAAGAATTTTCCCATATATTTCTATGTAAAACTTTGGTCGGCCATTTTGGCCCCGCCCTACCCCCTGGGGTCATGATTTGAACAAATTTGAATCTACACTACCTGAAGATGCTTCCATATAAATATGATGAATAATGGCTTTGTCATTCTTGAGAAGAAGATTTTTAAAGAATTTTCCCATTAATTTCTATGTAAAACTTTGGTCAGCCATTTTGGCCCCGCCCCACCCCCGGGGGTCATGATTTGAACAAACTTGAATCTTCACTACCTGAGGATACTTCCATATAAATTTGATGAATTATGGCTTTGTCATTCTTGAGAACAAGATTTTTAAAGAATTTTCCTATATATTTCTATGTAAAACTTTGGTCGGCCATTTTGGCCCCGCCCTAACCCCGTGGGTCATGATTTGAACAAACTTGAATCTTCACTACCTGAGGATGCTTCCATATAAATTTGATGAATTATGGCTTTGTCATTCTTGAGAACAAGATTTTTAAAGAATTTTCCTATATATTTTTATGTAAAACTTTGGTCGGCCATTTTGGCCCCGCCCTTCCCCCGTGGGTCATGATTTGAACAAACTTGAATCTTCACTACCTAAGGATGCTTCCATATAAATTTGGTGAATTATGGCTCTGTCATTCTTGAGAAGAAGATTTTTAAAGAATTTTCCTACATATTTCTATGTAAAATTTTGGTCGGACATTTTGGCCCCGCCCTACCCCTGGGGGTCATGATTTGTACAAACTTGAATCTACACTACCTGAGGATGTTACCCCATAAGTTTCATCTTTCCTGGCACAGTGGTTCTTGAGAAGAAGATTTTTAAAACATGCCACCAAATTTTCATTAATTCCCAATTATCTCCCCTTGAATGAGGGCGTGGCCCTTCATTTGAACAAACTTGAATCCCCTTCACCCAAGGATGCTTTGTGGCAAGTTTGGTTGAAATTGGCCCAGTGGTTCTTGAGAAGAAGTCGAAAATGTGAAAAGTTTACAGACAGACAGACAGACAGACGGACAGACAGACAGACGGACAGATGGACGCCGGACAAAATGTGATCAGAAAAGCTCACTTGAGCCTTCGGCTCAGGTGAGCTAAAAAAAATATTCAGTGGATGTAAATATATGTAGATTACTCACTCTATCAATATATTTCAAATTAATGGTCAGAATTTAAACTATTAGAATAGTACCAGACAAACTGATTGAATATATAATTATGTAGATAAATCTTATTCTATTTACCAGGATGGGTAAAATCATATGCATTCAAGACATATTAAATGACTTAAATTAGTTTATTTTACTTATTTCACTTCTTTGTAAACTTGATAAAATAAATTCATGGTAGATTAATATGTTTTACCTTTTTAACATTAAATGATATGAAGACAAATGTAGAGATTGAAATTTAAACAAAAATATGATATAATTCCCAACTGGAATAAAGATAATAATAATCATTGATAAAAACGAAAGTGGTCATGTGATGAATATTATTTATTAGGGTCAAAATCAATAAAACAAAAAGAACAGTACCTGTAGCAACATCTGTGTGTTTGTCAAATGAAGCAAATGGTACATAGGGTCTATTGATGTCCCACACACTGACAGAAAAATCCACCACAAAGGAGCAACTGGCAATAAAGTGACGTCGCTGGGGACGCCACCTTATCCTAGCGACAGATGCCAACGTGTGAATCTGATGCACCACCTGAGTTTTAGGGAAATCCCAAACCTGTAAAGAAAACCTAGGTTTTTATCTCATACAAGTGGATGATACAGCCCATTGGATAAATCTATGCTTTATCCACGAGTAGATGCTATATCAATAGCACTTTCGGTTTTGACATGATCCCTCGCTTCAAGATTTTATTTTATTGAAACTTTTATTTGTAAAAATCCTTGCCCTTATAAAATCAATGATAAAGAGCAATAATGTTGTTAAAAGCAAGAAAAAGACTTGTATATGTCAACGAAGTATCTTATTTTATCAAGGTACAGGAGCTGTACTGGCTACTTGAAGACGGATGTTACCCCCCCCCCCCCCTTCCTTTAAATCGTCTTCGGAGAAAGTAAAGCCTAGCAGTTAAGTTGTTGTTATAATTAAGATTCCTTTAACATCTTCAACAATGCTTTTGTATATTATACTTCTTATGCCTACTTAGTAATGTAGGTGTACCTTACCATGGATCAACAATGAATCTACAAGTAGCCTTGTCTAACGTTAGCACGTTTTGAACTGGTACCGTACAAATCGTTAATTTTCATGATCCATCGGTCCTTACAACTTTTAGTCAGAAGTTCGCTTTATGTAAAGATCCAGCAATTGTCACATAATGTTTTCAAAGACACAGATGGCAAAATTTCTAAATTTTGAAGACGATCTACTTTCTTTCGAGGCATGTAAAAATCAACGGTGCAATGTCATCAAGTTATACTTCATCAATTTGAATAAAAATCATTCATTTAGTTTTACAGGGGAAGTCTCAAAGTTTTGTAAAAACGAAAATCGTATGAGATAAATAGTACATCTATAATTGTTTGATTTGATATTGGCTTTATCCATTTCATTGAAATGGTGTATATTCGCTCGGCAAGCCACACGAATATATACACCATTTCAACTCGTTGGATAAAGCCAAAATCAAATCATACAATATAGATATCCTCTATATATATAAATTTCAGCGGTACCCATTTCAGTGAATACTGTAAACATTGGTATACCAACTTTTATTTGCGTGTGAGATATTTTCGGTACGTGTGTGCGGGAGCATTGATATCGCGAATATTTCTCGCCATGAACCGGTCCTAAAAGCCGCTGTGTCTATATTATCAACAGATTCAAGAAAGGCTTAATCGGGAAAATTAATTGTCGCAAACTAGTTTACCCCATTATTCGCAAAATAAAGTCGTCGCAAATAAAAGTTGATTTACAGTATTCTTTACCTGTTGGCTGTTGTGCTTAACGAAATTAAACATACAGTAAAACTCGTTTAGTACGAACAGGGATATTGCGAATTTACAGATATAGCGAAGTTATCTTGGATCCCCAGCTATATAAATTTAACGAGTTCTTTAAGATAAAAGATAAGATAATATTTATTTAAAGTCGGGTACATCAACAAAGAACATTAGCTCTGTAGAGCTATTTTCTGACTACGGATAAAACGAATTACAGATACAGCGAAGTGATTTCACAGGTCCCGACTTCGTTATAACCGAGTTTTACTGTATACAGTTAAACTTTGGTATCTCAAACACTGATATCTTGAATACCATAGATATGTTGAAGTGATTTCAAAGTCCCAAACACTTATTCTTTAAATATTTTACCCTCAATATCTCAAATCCTCAGATATCTTGAAAGTGTTTTTTTTTTTTTTTTCGACTGGACTGAATTCGAGATAACTGTATTTTTTTAAAAGTAAAGAAATTTACAATTCTTACTTTGATTGTCTTATCTCGACCTCCAGTAGCAAACAAGTTCCTCTCCTCGGGGTGCCAATCTATGGTGAAGACAGGGCCATTGTGAGCTGCAGTGATTTGTTTCTCCGGCCTATCAGGCCGTCGCATGTCCCACATCTAAGACAAGAGTTAACAAAGGATAACAAAGCTCAACTTAATAATTATTAACTATATGGCAAAGTCCCAGATCAAATGAATGGTCATAATGAAGCTCAGATCAAATGAATGGTCATAATAAAGCTCATTTTTTCATAACAACGTTTAAGGTCAAGATCTAGTAAATGGAAGGTGCCTACAGATTTTTCAAATTTAAGAAATCAATTTCTTTAATGATGCTTTATAACATTAGCTTGGTCAAAATAGGTGTTTTGGGGCATAATTTGTAGCAAAACAAGATGAAAAACCTTATTTAAAACTGTCATTTTCAATGAAAAATTAAGAAAACCAGTATTGAAAATGAGAGTTTTTTCCATATCAGACGAAGAAAATGTATCCAGATTGCCTACAGTTTTTCAGAAAACTGTCATTTGTATGTTCTTAGTCTCTACTTTAAAATAATGTTAAATTTAAGATAGGTATCGGGACTACTTTTCATGTGATTTCAAATTGAATTCCAATGAAAATACTTTATTTTCTACATAATTCTATTAGAGCCGTAAAGTACAGGAAAAAGAAAGTTGAAAGTGATTATGACGTCACAATGGATTTAGCACTGAAAATTTATTCTAAAGTCATTTACTAGATCTTGACCTTAAGTGAATTTAAACTGAGTAATTGAGTAGTAAAAGTACTACATATTGCAAGAATAATAAATAATTTGTTCACTAGAAATCTAAGCGAATGGAAATTGCATAATAGAAATCTAGAGGCTAGAAGGCCTGTGTTTAGCTTTATGCTGCATTTGATCTCCCTGTCACAAGTCAAAAGCTGTTTAGGTAGGGCATCTCCAAAGTATCCCAACAAGCATGAATAGATGATGCATCAAGCGATGCTTACTACCAATTATGTTTCAAATGTTGAATTCATTCTAGTATATATATTTACAGAGTGGTCAGGTTCAGGTCTAAGGACACTATTAGCTCATGGTAGCTGTAAACCATACTTTTACAAAACTAAAATAAGAATTTAGCAACACAAGCTTACAAAAACTTCATGTCATGCTTAATGAATTTACCTTCACTCAATAATTCAGTTCAACATAGAGTCTGACACACAAAGAGAAACTTTAACAAATTTTCAGATTTATCCCCGCCAAGATTTACACACTTTTATTTCGTCACCAAAACTTACATGTACATTACCACTCTCATCAGCTGCTGCAAAGAAGAAGTCATTGAAGCGTGGAGGACACCACTGCACATCTCTGATACTATTTCCCGACTTAAACACACTGCTGGAAACATGCTTACGCAGATCCTGTTACGGAAAAAAAATAATAATGAAAAGGTCAGAAATAGTGAAAAGACCACAGTCAGACAATATAACTAAACAACTTTAAGCTTGAAAATATATTTTTCAATGCTTCTTCCGCTATAGATTAAATCTTACAAATAAATGTTATTCAAATCTTACAAAAAAAATGTTTTTCAAATCTTACAAATATATGTGACCAGGTAATTAATTCTTACAAACATATGTGACCAAGTAATTAATTCTTACAAATATGTGTGACCAGGTAATTAATTCTTACAAATATATGTGACTATAGGTAATTAATTCTTACAAATATACCGGTATATGACCAGGTAATTAATTCTTACAAATATACCGGTATATGACCAGGTAATTAATTCTTACAAATATATGCATGCTTCCATCCTGAGATCCGCTGAGTAAAAGGTGAGCGTCATTCTCGTGAAAACGAACCCGATTTACCGTCCGTGTGTGGTGGCCTTGGAAGACATACTCTACAAAACAGTGGTAATCAGAAATTTTATATTTGTTCAATACATGAAACATATTTCATGATTTTATATTCATTCAAAGGTCAAGTCATACAGAGATACTGATGGTGTATATCAATCATATAAAAAGAATTCTATATCTGAAAATACTACATGTAACTAGCGAAAAGAACTTCTTATTTGACCTTTCAAGTCAGGATTACTTGTGAATGAAGAGTCATGAAATTTATTGGTACTGAAGTGGACAAAATGCAGGGAATTTATACTATCCCACTTGAGAGCTAGCTCTTCTAGTGATGCAGTAGTGTCTTCCTATACTCATGCATACTAAGGGAATCAAGAACCTTCAGACTGATGACTGCTTCAGGTTACAGTATACAGCATAAAATACGTGCCAATTATATAAATATCATATACTTATACTCTAAAAAAATTTAAAAGTCTAGTTCTAAATAATTCCAGAAACAATTACTGTAGATGTAGTTTTTTCCACAGGGTCATAATTCCGTGGAATCTCAATTTCTGTTTAATCCTCCCCTGGTAGAAAATTATGCAGATTTCTTAGACTGTCACTAAATGCCTTACATTCATATTAAGTACGCCTGGACAAATTTCCGCGGATAATTTGTGAACGCGTACATAGCGTAAATTAATACCACATGGTTAAAAGTACTTCAACAGTATATGTACAAGACTTCTCAGCATCCAATACATAAAATTCCCTGATGGAACAGAAATTTTATGCATTTGAGACCTTAAGACAGCTCTTTACATGTACATGTATATATTAATCCAGTTGCTATGACTACACACCTACCTTGCTTAGAGTGAGAATGACGATTTAAATCCCAGAGAACCACAGAACCATTGGTTGCAGCAGACGCTAGATAGTGATCTAAAAATACATATTAACGGTACATGCCATTAAGAGGGCTGGGTGGTTTTGGCCATTTTTAGTTTATTATAATATTTATCTCCCTTAGAAGAAGAGCTCCATATAATATTAATAATACTATTGATTTCTGCACAGTAAGTATAATTAAGTTAAACATCTATTAACTCTCCTAATTTTAAACATACCTTCAATATGATTCCATGCCACATCAGTAGAGCTAAAATTTAAATTGAGATTTTTTCCCACCCTGAGGTTCAACTTTTCTTCAAATTTATCTTCTTCAATATTATAGATCTTGAATACTGAAATAAAAATGTTGTGCATGATTCACTAAAATCTATACTTTTTGAAGACTTTTTTACAATTTTATAAAAAAGCAAAATAAATCCATTAGAGTAACATGTCACATTTACAGAACTTTAATTTAAAAAAATTTTCTTGTTTAAATGGCCTTTTTTTTGCACAGCTACAGAAAAATATACAGGTTTATCAGAGAACTACAGTGACTCAGTGAGTGTTGTGAATAAAGAACTCACAAAAATTTCAGGCTGCAGGTACTGCAGCTTGAAAGACTTTAAAACAACTGGCATTAAGTGGTGTGTGAATAGTCAAGCTATACAGCACTGGAAAAATGAAATATTTACCATTTTCCCCTGCCATTACCACTTGTAAATTATCCTGTCATTAAGTTGTATGTAAAGAATCATGCTATTCATCATTAGAATTATGAACTATGTACCATCAAAACCACTTGTAAGTTGTCGATCCTGTCATTAAGTGGTGTGTTCAGAAATACATGTGACAAACCTACCCTTTCTCCCAACCACCACTTTTACGTTATCTTAGCTGCCATTAAGTGGTGTGTATAAAATCATGCTAAATACCATTAAAATAGCGACCTACCATTTCTACCTGCCACTACCACTTGTGAATTATCTTAGCTGTCATTAATTAAGTGGTGTGTATAAAATTGTTCTAAACACCATTAAAATAGGGACCTACCATTTCTACCAGCCACTACCACTTGTGAGTTATCCTTGCTCGTGTCCAAGGCATTAATGGCTCCTTCACAGTTTACACACAATGTTCTCAATGGGTTAGGAGAAACTGGAAATAATGAAATGGTTCTTAAGACTAAAACAATCCTGTATATGCATAAACTTTACATGAGGTTTAGATTTCATGAAGTTAGTTCCTGTATTTTTCATTTGGGATATCAGTGAAAATGATGAATTCATGAAAAAAGCAAAAACATACGAACTTGTTTTTCTAGAATTTTACATTTATTTCAGTATACACATGTAAAATAAAAGTGCAGGAGTATAGTTAGTGGTGCAAATTATGTAATAATTATTTAACATGGCTGATTGCATATATTTAGAAAACTTCAATACTTTCGGGCTATTAAGAGAAACTTCTTAAAACTCAAGTTACCGGGTAGTTCTACTATACGAACTGAATGAACATTGGGAATGATATTCCTTAAAACACATTTTCATAGAATGATTTAGTTTATATTTTTATATTGGATTTTATATAATCATTAATCAGGGAACCATTATGAACATTAATTACATGATCAAATATGAAAAACTACATGCAGTTCAGATGAAATGTTTTGGGGGAAAAAACTGAAAACAGAAAAGAAACATGTAATTAATAATTGCAGCAAAAACATACAAACTTGTTTTTCTAGAATTTTACATTTATTTCAGTATACACATGTAAAATAAAAGTGGAAAGTTAAGTAATAATTATTTAACAGCACTGCAGCAAAAATGATGAGCTTCAAATTCAAAACAGAGAGTTAAAACACATTTTCTAGAAATGTTTAATTTTTATTTGTAATAATCATGTTGAACATTAATTGGCTAATGCACTGAAATGTTTGAAGCAGTAAAACAGAAAAGAATGTAACGAATGAAAGCTTTTTTATTGTGACGTCATAATAGAGAGACGCAAAAACACAATGCTCCGTGACGTATTTCATGTACCAAAATTCAACAAAATAAGATGTAAACAACAAACAAAATGCGTGGATTGCAGCAAAAATTTGATGCGACCGTTAATGTTGATTTTCAAAACAGCTTACGAACCGTTAAATTAACGGTTACCAAATAATTAAAATAATTAAACTAATACATCAATATTAAAACAAACCAAACACACAAAATACATACATATACTCATTTTATCCAAATTGTAAACTTAGTAAACAGTGAGCATCTTCATGCACAAATACCATGTTAGTTATCTTCTGTAGAGGAATTTGACTGGAAATGAAAAGATTATAGTACTGTACCTTAAATACATCGTTGTTTGTGACATGCAGGAATTAAGCACAAAGTCAACTGAGAGAATGATTCAAAAACTAGTAACAAAAAACAATGCCTTAATCAATCTGTAATTTTTGCAGTACTGGAATACACTAGACAAGAGGTAGATACTGTTACTAGTAGAAAATTACGAGATAAAAGTTTTACCTCTGTCGTGGACCACACGAGAGACATTGTGGACAACATTCATCCCTCACTTTTTATATGGATTGCCCTCTCTCATATCCACTGTAGTCTTCTGCATCATATATAATTCATAGTTATCATGTAATACAGCTTTACATGCAACAGATAAACATGTAAACAGAAGTTTTACTTATTAAAATGATTTATCTATATGGTCAAAGATAAATGTTTAAAAAACATTCTATGCTATGCATGATTTCCCATGAAATTCCACAAATTTCACACATAAAACATTTTTACTGAATTGAATTGATTCACCCCAAAAACCTTTGTGACATTGTTAACTTTATGATGATTGAGTGAGGCTGATTTCATCAGTCTAAGAATGTCTGTTTGACACTTTCATTGATTTTTTTCTCTTGTTAAATCTGAACACAATAAACTTCTTATATGAAATGCTGCTATGAAGACTGAGAAAATCATTCAATAAAGATTACATTTCTTCAAAACATGTAAATCTTTGTGTTTACCAAGTTTATCTATAAAAGATATGTATCAAACATGATTTATGAAAATTTTCTTCCAGTGACCTTGAACTTTCCCAAATGACCTTGGATCAAGGTCATGACACACCCTTGGGTCATGGGCAATCTTTGTGTGAAATGAGAACCTACCGTGTTTACCCATAAGAAAGATATGGACCGGACACGAATTATGAAAATTTTCTTCCAGTGACCTTCAACTTCCCCGAATGACCTTGGGTCAAGGTCATGACACACCCTTAGGTCATGAGCAATCTTAGTGTGGAGTAGTAGATTCTAATGTCCCTCTGTAAGAAAGATATGGACCGGACACGAATGCACAGACAGACGGACAGACGGACGGACGGACAGACGGACAGACGGACAGACGGACAGACGGACAGACGGACAAGGTGATTCCTATATACCCCCCCAAACTTCGTTTGCGGGGGGTATAATAAACTTCTTATATGAAATGCTGCTATGAATGATAAAATCATTTAATAAAGATACACTTCTTCAAAACATGTAAATTTCCACTTCTTCCCTAAATCAGAGTAAATCCCATGTAAGGCCACAGATCAATACCACTTCATTGGGAAAAAATGAAGTTCATGTAAATTATTAGCAGAACTAAAAATGAGTATAGATGTTAAAAACATCAATGAATTACTGTACATGAATATTTCATCTCATCATGCTCATGTGCCTGAATGTAACATGGTTAAAGAAAAGAATGTTTTTTCTCTCGGTGTGTCATATAAAATATTTTAAAACAAATATAATTATATGTATTTGAAAAAAAAACATAAAGAAACACCTGTCTTAAGATTTTAAACATCTGTTATCTCCGTCCAGACAAAAAATTGTCAACATAACCTGAATAAATTTACTTTCATTTTCGAAGATGCTGGACATCTCTTTCTTTAACTTATTCGTACTGAAAATAACAATAATGAATGTTATACTTTGAGTGCTAATCTAATATCAAACATGCGATGTACAAATTATAAAACGTGTTTTTACTTTAAAGTATTTGTACCTGCGTTCAAAATACGTATTTATGAGGATTTTTGAAAGCAGGTTGAATATTTTTGAACGAGTTACTTTTTTGATTGTGCACATATTTTGTTGACGTCACGGAAAATGATGATATACAGATGGCGCACTTGGAAGTAAACCAACTTCTCCCAAAATTGACGTTATATTCCATCTCAGATTTGTTTATTGGCTGATTTTAAAAAGGAATGAATCCTATAAGCGTTTATGTAGCCACCTGTCGGTATGTCATGTCGGCACGTTTCACCGATCGCGAGACTTGGGTGGATCTGTATCGCTACCTCCCCTACCTAAGACAATCACTGGGTTGTTATGTGTGTAGAAACCTCGCACTCAACCCCCATTCACCATCACATAAGAACTGTCAACACTTCGTATGTAAAGATTGCATTGGTGGCAAGATGAAACTGAAACCTCAGTGCAGCTGGTGCAAGAAATACGATGGTTTTGTAGAAAATACACAGTTACGGATTGTTATTCTTGGATTTAAAAGGATTTGTCATTTCATTCATAGTTCACCAATCATGACAGCTCTAAGGGAAAATACTCTGAATGGGGAAAATGATAATTTAGTCCGGATAATTGAAGATGGTTTAAGATTCGAGGATGATTTCAAAATGTGCTCACCTATCCCACTACCACCAGTGTTATTACACAGTCAATTGTCACCGAGTGTGAAGAAATCTTCAGATTTACCAAAGGTAGATCTTGTACGACCCCTGCCCTCTACGTCAGAAACAACTAGTGAACAGGAAGATAATCTCTCTCCTCCTGTTTTGGAAAAATCTCAAGAAATAGACAAAGAACTTGAAATAAATGTTGACGTTGAATCACATGAACTGTCACCGACGACATCAGAAGAACTTATTGATGTTTGTAAGTTACCAAGTCCTAGTGAACAAGACAATAATTCACTTAAAAGAAAGAAAGAACCAGTTTTATCATTTGAAGCTTTCCAAAATACAAAATTATTAGAACACAGATTACTTGAAGTAAATTGCATTGGACCAAAGGGAGGTAACCTGAGGATCTCTTCTACTCCTATCGTGGAACTGTCAATGAAAAAATCAAAACATTCAAATAATCCAAGTGATGTTAAAATCTGTAAGTGTGGCAGAGGTGGAACAAATAGCAGATTGACTTGTCTAGGACAAAGATGTCCATGTTACATCAAGAAACTACCTTGCATCAACTGTAAATGCCGCGGCTGTAGGAATCCTAGGAAAGCTACCGCAACTAATTCTGAAATCTTATCTAACAACAATAATATTTCTGATTCTTCTTCATCTGTGGACACACAAGTTTCTCAAAATGAAAATATCTGTGTTGTGTAACAGTAATCATGTCCTCTAATCTATTGTGATAATTAAAGTGAAACTTAAGTATTTATTAATTTATTGCTAGAGTAATAAAAAATAAATGAAAAAAAAAATTATGTATCTGGCATGTCAGGGCAAAAGAATAAATTTTATTTTTGTTAATATATGGCTTTTAAAGTAAATAATTCTTGGATTTATTTTAGTGTGGTCTTCAGGTCTTGTGCATGTGGAATGAGAACTTAATATTAATAATGTTACTATTATGATTAATTTTGAGAAGTCTACATATTATATAGAATTGAACACATGTCATGTAATATAAATTGAAGAAACATATTCAAACTGTGTTTTAAAATTCATCCGAGTAAAACTGTTTTTTGAAACAAGGCATACATGCTATAAAAGAGATGTATTGTGTATTGTGTGAAAAGGAGGTAGTATTTTACTAAATTAGATATTGCATTCATATCATGTACATATAAATATGCCCTAATTACCATTTGAACCTTCTGAATGGTCTCATTGTGAAAAGAATTTTTTATACTTTTGAGCTCACCTGAGCCTTCAGTGAGCTTTTCTGATCGAAATTTGTCCATTGTCTGTCGTTGGGGTTGTCGTCGTGAACTTTTCACATTTTCATCTTCTTCTTAAGCACCACTGGGCCAATTTCTGAATCAACCAAACTTGTTACAAAGTATCCTTGGGTAATTGGGATTCAAGTTTGTTCAAATGAAGGGCCAAGCTCTCTTCCAAGGGGATATAATTATGAATTTTTGAAAATTAATAGCATCTATTTAAAATCATCTTCTCAAGAACCACTGGCCCAGTAATGATGGATCTCACGTGGAATCATCCTCAGGTGGTGTAGATTCAAGTTTGTCAAAATTGTGACCCTTGGGGAAGGGTGGGGCCACAATGAACGATCAAAGATTTACATAGGAATATATAGGAAAAATCTTTAAAAATCTCTTTCTAAAGAACAGCAGAGCCATGTTTGGTTGTATTAAAATGGAAGCATCTTTAGGTATTGGTAGTCTAAGTCCAGTTGAAGTTTGTTTATATAATGAACCGCGGCATGTTTAGGGATATTTATATGGAAACATCCTCAGATTGTGTATATAAATTCAAGATTGTTCAAATCAGAAATCCTTGGGGTAGGGTGGAGACACAATGTGGGATCAATTTTTACATAGGAATATGTACTGAAATATATTTAAAAAATTTCTGAAGAACAGCAAATTCGTGATTAGTGATTTTTTATATGGAACTTATGGAAGCATCCTCAGGTGGTTAATACTCAGATTCATGACCCCCCAGTGCCACAATGAGGGATCAAAGTCTTACATAAGAATATATTGGACAAAAAAATCTTCTCCAGCCAAATTGACTTGTAGGCATACGCATGCAGTGAAGATTCTTTTTTTTTTTTTCAAATCCCATCACCACCCAGGTTGGGTTTGGGGTTGGGGGTCTGGAGGAGCCACAGTTTGAGATCACTTTTTTACAAAGTAATATGTAGGAAAAAATCTTTAAAAAATTTTCTTTTCAAGAACAGCAAAGTTATACATGTATGCTATATTATAATGATATGGTGGTATCCTGAAAAAGTATAATATGCAAGCCCCCCCACCCCCCGAGCTGATTTGTGTTTTTACCTAGACCATGTGCTTAGATGAGCAATGTGGCCCATAGACCTCTTGTTTTAGTTTTTCTTTTAGAAAAGTATGAACATGTAGTGTTATTTGAATGTTGAATATTAGTGAGTTATTGTGTCTTTGTAATGTACATTTACAGAACTTGTGAAATATTGAGTTTTAGTTCATGTGAAAACTGCTTTTGTGTTTATGCAGTCTTGATGTACACATTTTGCAATATCCATCATGTCCGTTGTTCAGAATATTCACAGACACGAACTGCATTCATGAGTTTCATATTTATTACAAATAAACTGAGTCAAATCCATTTCTGAACAGGAATTTCAATTTTTGTTAATTACCTTTTAGCATGTACATATAAAGACTTAGATTTTGTTTCAATTGACCTGAAATCTAAAAATAACACGCTAAAATATGTAGAAACCAGACACATGCAAATTGAAACTGCAGCACATGACCAATTCTCTGTTATGATGTAGTTTTGTTCTTGTTAACATAAATTTACAGGAATTTCAAAAAAGTTTAAATGTTCCCTCCATGCCTTCAAATATTTTAATTCATATTGCATCATGTACATGTCAATTTTTTATTCTCAAAAATATGAACAAAGCGGGCTCTTTGTCAATTATAAAAAAACATTTTTTTTAAAAAATATATTTTATTTTTTAAAATATATTTTATTCATTATTATTAAAAACATTTCAGTGATATAATGTAAAGTTAATCCATGTTTGTAGCACTTCCTCATTTGATGTTCAAATAATAAAGCATGATGATGTCTTGAAGACTTTTTTCACTGTATAGTCTTGACTCCCTTTGTTTAAAGGTGCATATACGCAGATTTGAAGGTAATATTTATGTGCTTGGATCGATAGATCCAGGGCACAGGGGCCTGTAACATACTGTATTTGATTTTACGTAATCACCATATGTATACCTTTGAAACAACGTAACTCGAATTTACACTGGGTCAATCTCGGAAATGACTCGTGTTTTCAATAAAATACCTTGCAGTTAGTGAAATAACGTCTGGGATCATTCAGTAATCATCACTCTTTAATAAAAATACCATCACGGTCATTTAAGAATCGTGTAAGTCGTGTTTTGCAGATCCGATATTCTGTCATGCAAGTGATGTAGTTTTCGTCCACTAAATTCGCTAAACATTGCATCCAATATTTAACGCATAAGAGATGTGATTGGTCAATGGTGCATATATAATAGGATCTGACCATATCACGCTAGCCTTTTACCAAATTTTTTCCAAAATGACACCAAGGTCAATGACTCTTGTGACCGTATTGATTGTGTACCTTTTAATTGCAATTAACAAAAAAAAGATGATTTTCGTGAACGCCATAACTTTGTGTTTTCCATCCGCTGAAAGACTTCAAAACTGGAGAAAATGTGCGAATTTTGCCTCGTTTTAAAAGTGGACGACCAAAGTACATCGATGACACAACGGGATATCGAGTTGTATTACCCAACTTAAACGCTATAAAAAGTAGGTTTCTGTTTTACTAAAGAATATTTATTGTAGTATGATTTCTAGTTATAATTTAATTGGCTACATTCTTTTTTCTATGAAATACGAAATATTTCCTATCGACCCTGTGTAAATTCGGGCATTTCCCTTTCCTTCTTTGTATATATATATGATTACGTAAAATCAAAAACAGTATGTTAAGTTATCCAGGGCTGTCAAAATCTGTTTATCTGTGTGTGTCTGTTGTCAACTTTATCCTTTGCAATAACTTTTGAACTATAAGAGATAGAGACTTCATATTTGGTATGCATACTCCAATAATAAAATTCTTTCAAATGACACCAAGGTCAATGACTGTGACCTTGATTGTGACCTATATGCTAAAAATAGCTTTTTCAAACTTCGCCATAACTTTTGAACCGTAGGAGATAGAGACTTCATATTTGGTATGCATTCTTCACTAATTAAGTTCTTTTAAATAACACCAAGGTCATTGACATTGTGATCTTGACTGTGATCTACAATGTATATGCTACAAATAGCTTTTTCGAACTTTTGCCATAACTTTTGAACCCTGAGAGATAGAGACTTCATATTTGGTATGTACATGTATACTCCACGAATGAAGTTCTTTCAAATGACACCAAGGTCAATGACCTTGTGACCTTGACTGTGACCTATGTGCTTAAAATATCTTTTTTGAACTTTGTTGCCACAGGGCACATAGTGTTTAACAAACACATCTTGTTTCTGTATTAGATTGCGACTTCTATATTGTAATAGCTTTTCACATGAAAATATATTAAAAATCTTATTTCATCTAAAAGATATTAAAACTTCAAAATTTTGGATGTGTGTGATCACTGACACATTCTTAATACTTAGGAAAAGTATTAATAAAAATATTAATTTAGGGAAGTGAAAATTTCGTAAACAAAATGGCAATGCAACTGTATCTAGGCCACTTCAATACTATTCTGATATTAGTTCTGTAAGTGCTGTTGTTAAGCAAGATTGATGTAGATGGCTGAGATGTGAAGTGCTCACATTCAATTTGAAAAGCAAAGAGGCCCATGGACTACATTGCTCACCTGAGCATCATTGTTAGGAAAAAAACTACCCTTAAAGAGGAGGGGTATGATTTGAACAAACTTGAACCTAAACTACTATGGATGCTTACATATTTCTTACACTAACTTTGGCTTTTTTATCCTTTAAGTTTGAACTTTATATACATTCCTGGTCCCCTTAACAAACTCGAATCAACACTACCTGAGGATGTCTCCCCATTAGTTTCATCTTTCTAAGCACAGCTAGTGTTTCTTGAGAAGATTTTTAAAATGTATGCTACCAAATTTTCACTTTCTGAATTATTTCCCTTTGAATGAGGGCGTAGCCCTTCAATTGAACAAATGAGAATCCCTTTCACCCCAGGATTGTTTGTGGCCCTACCCTCTGAGGTCATGATTTGAACAAACTTGAATCTAGTCACTACCTGAGGATGTTTCCATATAAGTTTCATCTTAATTTCCTACCTGAGGATGTTGCAGATAAGAGATGGGTACACCAAAGCGTAATATATAGCTAGACGGACGGACGATGGATGTACGTCCTGACATCCGATCACTGTAAACCGTTCCACTTTTGAAGTGGGGGTGTGGTGGGGCATCAAAAATGAATGCAAAAGTTAACTTTGATATAAGCCCATTTATACCCATCAAATTGCTCATTTCTTTCCATAATCCTCTAACACTAAACACCTTATCTTATCCTTCTTCAATGAATAAAAAGTCTGTAAAACAGTTTGTCGTGTGTTGCCATCTTTGAGACGTTTCTCAAAAGTATTACTAATAATGTCAATAATTATAGCAGGCAGAAAGATCAGAAATAAAATAACTTTGTAATGGGAAATAATCCAAATCTCCACTTACCGGGTATTAACAAAAAAATAGCATGAGATCAGTGGCGAAAAAGCTTAATTTCTCTGAATGTGTTGATATCCTCAATTAAAAATATGCCTGGACAAACAAATAGATTTACTATAGTATTCTCATAAAATTTATTATATTATGTACTAAGATGAATTTAATTTGACAAAATCTCGGAGTGCTGTAAGAACCTGTTTAAATAAATTCTCGCCCTCTCTCAACAATATACAGTATATATAATAAATGTGTCTTATTGAAAATTTTTATTAGAAATTATGAAAGAAAAAATATTGAATATTGCATTAATTATGTTATCACTATAAATACATAATATTTCAAACATTAATATTTTTTGGATTTGAGCTCTGCAAATTACACAATTACAAAAGAAAATGTATCACAAACAGTGGCCTGCTGAAGTAGTCTCCCTTTAATTAGATATCTGACATATTATTCACACACATTTCATAATTCTTAGAAGATTAATTTTTAAGTGCATTAATTGGTCAATCAACGTTGATCTAATGTAGAACTTTTCCACTGTTTCTCACAAAAATGGTGTGCTAGTCTGTGTCCATCACTGCAGTTATCCAAGAATATCCATCATTATCAATCAATCCAAGTTTGTTTGCTAGTTAATGTGTCCATCACTGCAATTATCCAAGAATATCCATCATTATTAATCAATCCAAGTTTGTTTGCTAGTTTGTGTCCATCACTGCAGTTATCCAAGAATATCCATCATTATTAATCAATCCAACTGTGAAAGTTATTATTCATGGAAAAAAATGGCTCCTCCTCCCAAAGGTTGGAACTCCCAACCAAAGTTAGATAATGGACAAAAGCTAAAAGAAAATGAAATGTTTAAATATATAGTTAATATAAAAAAAAACTTACATACTGAAATCAAGCATGAAATATATAATGTTCAAATTTTATTAAATCTTTTGTCCACATTGGAGTAATTTTTTCACATGACTCACTTGTAAAACACCTACTCTAGGGGTCATGATTTGAACAGATTTAAATTTGCAATACAAGATGCTATATGCATATAAATATGAATTGATCATGACTTTGCTGTTCTTAAGAGAATTTTTTTCTGAATGTATTCCTCCCAGGTATATGAAGTTTTAGTTGCGGCCTCCCCACCCACATACCCCTTAGTTATGATTTGATCAAACTTGAATGTATAAACTGTGGAATGAATCTTTCACATAAGTTTGAATGGCTATTTCATTGCAATTAAGACCTTTAAGACAACTAAAAGTTAATGAAATGACATGAAATTTGCAAAAAATGTCTATTAGCTATTTATCTTTCATATCCTAGTGCATCAAAATTTATTTTTGTACCTAAGGGATGAAAAATGGGTGATAACTCTTCTAGCATAATACAGGAACCACCAGGCTTGAAGGGTATAAAAACTTAGACGAGCTCACTTTTGATCTCAGTCTCACTTCTCCACTAAATATTCCTTTGGTAAAAGTGAGACTGAGATCAAAAGTGATTTCGTTTAAGTTTTATGGGCCCCAGGCCAAGAGCTGAAGCAGTGAGATGAAGTTTCTATGACCCGGGCCAAGTGAGGTCCAGCCAGTAGACACCTACATGGAATCAGTGTCAGATGACCGAAATTCAAAATTATACAAAGTACTTCACCAAGAAAAGACTGCTAAATTGTGGAACAATGCATTTAAAGAACACTCACTGAAGTTTCCAAACTGTAATGACCATTCACTGGACTGGTATCAGCATGGGGAGGAAAAACAAGGCCTGGCATGGATCCTTTCTATCTAATGTAAGAAGTGCCAATATACCATTCATAGAGAAAAGCTCTATGAAGAGGTAAGAAGATCTGTAAGGGGTCGAAGAGTTGCACGGCTAAATGTGACCATGGCTGTTGGTCACTTAGGTACCACAAGTAGAAGGTAAAAGCATGACTTCTTGGTGCTAATGTTAAAACAGCAACATCCACCAACATGCAACAAACTGTAACAAAGTAGGGAAAATTATCACAGACATGAACAAAACTATAATGAAAAAAAATAATGCAGAACATTCAAGAACTTATTGAATCCAAAGTCTCTGACAAGACTTTAGCTCTACTGGTTTACACTTATAATGAAGGAAGAGAAAAGTAGCTTGAAACTTAATTTGCAACAGCAATAAATAAATTAAAAACTGATCATTGGTTTAGTCATTTTCTTGGCAAGATTTATTGAAATCAAACTTAAACTGTAGGAGGAGTAGCATTTTGAAAATATTTCAAAGAAATTTCTCTTTTAAGTAACCATGGCAACAACATTCATCCAAATCAAAAAACCAATAGAAAGAATCAAGTATCTTAGTGTAGTCCACTTGTGTGCCAAGTTATATTGAAATAAGACCAAAACTATAGGAAGAGTAGCATTTTGAAAATACATGTATTTCAAAGAAATTTCTATTTTTAGTTACCACAGCAATGCCATTCATTGAAATCAAAAACAGATAAATAGAATTATGTATCTTAGTGTAGTCTACTTGTGTGCCAAGTTATACTGAAATCAGACCAAAACTGTAGGAGGAGTAGCATTTTAAAATATTTTTGTTACCATGGCAACACCATTCAAAAATTGTTAGTCTACTTGTGTGCCAAGTTATACTGAAACATGAGACTGATGGACACCTTAATTACTATTGCAATTAAGCTCTTCTAGTCTTTAACCAGTAGAGCTAAAAATGTGGACTTTCTGTTACCTCCATCAGAGCAGAGGGAGATGCCCTATATAATATAGCTACTTTAAGTGCCAATTAGGAAACCCGGCCCATACCATTAGCTGCCACCCAAGTGACATATACCGTAAGTGAAAATGTCACTCAGAGGAAAGATGTTATGGCAGTGTTCTGTGGGAAAAAGGAACACACCTGGGAAACAATTATAGGAAAGGAAATTACCTGCCCAGGACATGAAGACTGCACTGCAAGCATTCCTCCGGAGACACCACTGGAGACAAGAAGAGATGGGTCACTAATTGTGTTGGTGAGTTACAAAGTGATGACTGTCCACTAGTCATATCCCATTTCATCAGTGATGGAGACTGTGCCACTGCATCTGGTGCATCTGAAAAACAAGAACATATGATTGAAAACCTTAAGGACTTGCGTCACTTCTTTGACTATCAAAGAAAACAGACTGCTAAGGCTCCACTCAGCAGTAACATCTTTTCAGAAAGAACCAACACCATTAGATAATCCATGCAGAGAACATTTGCCTTGGACCTGAAGCTTCAATACAGGACAGAGTACAAGAATTGCTACAAACACTGCTCCGGAGACTTACCTTTGATGAAGCATGCTATGTCTACTGCTGTTGGCTCTATTGTAAGCTGCAGCTACACTGTACCATGCAAAGACAATGTGGATAATGTCAGCTTAATCCTTTATCTGTCGTAGACTCACTGGACTGAAAGCAATAAGTGAAAATCTTTGGTATTTTCAAGTGACTTTGAATTAAACATTACAGAAGAAGGCAAATGTTTAAAAGACTTTAGGACCATGGTGTAATCTAATGATAAAATTAACCATCTTATTACTTGTTCATAAAAATCTGAATCAGTCTGTGAATATTTAAACATTAAAAATCAAATCCAAAATGTATTACAAGTATTGAAATTTTTAAGTAGAATACTGTAAACCAAGTTTTATTCGCATGCGAGAAATTTTCGCGAGGTTCACGAGGGCCTCGTCATCGCAAATATTTCTCGCCGCGAACCGGTCCTTGAAGTCTCTGTGTCTATTGAAATATATAAAAGAAAAGACTTGATCATGAAAATAA
This sequence comes from Saccostrea cuccullata, assembly GCF_032062105.1. Lineage (NCBI taxonomy): Eukaryota > Metazoa > Mollusca > Bivalvia > Ostreida > Ostreidae > Saccostrea > Saccostrea cuccullata. The sequence goes on from NW_026918155.1 coordinate 135,686, forward strand.
ATCGTCGCGAATGAGTTTACCCTTATTAAATCGCGAAATAAAGTCGTCGCGAATAAAAGTTGGTTTACAGTACATAAAGTTGTGCACTCACTATTAAATTAGGGGTTCTGAAACCTCAATATTTGAACTTTGTAAACTCCAGGGACACCTGTTGTAAAAGGATCAAAGGAGAATGGTCCATCCCTCTAAAACAACAACAAAATAGGCAATATAATATTGAAATGAAACAAAAGCTGTAAAAATATAAATCTCAAAGGAAATAATACAGATCTAAAAATATATAGATCTAAAAGATATCAGCTGTACACTAAAAAATTCTAAAAACAATTAGGGTGAGTTCACCATGCATCGGACACATACCTTGCTTCGGACAACTTTGGGCAATTAACTCTCTTTGAAATTAAGAGTTCTGTGTATTTATTTATTTCTGTCATAAAGATGAAGATTTAAATTTTTTAATGATACCGATTGTATTTATCATGTTGTGATAAATATACCCCACAGATGGCCTTGAAGTTACGTCATATTTTACATCATCAAAGGGGAATAACCTGAAATTTATGATTTTGCGATTTTTAGAGTTATCGTTCTTTTAAATTCGACTTCCAAAGAACGAGTCGGACTTTGGTGAATTTTGTCAAGGATTGGTAATTTTACATTAATTACGAAGAAATTTCACTTCAATGTTTGTTTAATTCTTATTAGAGCTGGTTTTTACTAGTATGCTAATTCCACTGTACATCGGACACAAATTAACCATGCATCGGACACTTTTCGATGCAAAGGTAAGCACTACCATTTCCATACAGAACCCAGCTGACAGCTGTTTTTTGCGGAAAAAGAAAATAAAAACTCTATATTTTCAGTCCAAATACTTGTTATCGATATATAACGTCTGGAATTTGACTCATTTTATTTCTACAAACCAGAGTATGATAAACCATGAGAAAAAGGCGCGAATTACTGCATTATAAGCATTTTAAGCATTTCTACAGCAGAGTGAGGTATCTTGAATCGTTCTACATTTGTGCAATAATATCGTCAATTAAATTTAATTTGAGGGTTATTTCTTAGATAAAAGATGAAAATATATCTATATCAAGGATTTTAAGCACTGTGATGAAGGTATGATATTTTTCTGGTCTAAATACCGTCTGTCCGATGCATGGACTGAACAATGTCCGATCCATGGTAAATTCTCAGTTATTCCTAAAAACTCGATTTTTAGGGATATTTTCTCAATAAAAGGCATATAATTGTGTCCTAAATTGATATTTCAATCACAAACTAAATGTTAAGCTCCATTTTGATAATTTTCCGTTGGTAGCGATATCGCTAGAACTTGTTGAAGTACAAGGGTGTCCGATGCATGGTGAATTCACCCTACAGTAAATTACTAACATATTCAT